>NC_092389.1:2925737-3225737 GCF_030028105.1 Mobula birostris
AAAAGTCCTTGGCAAATTGGATTAAAAAGAATCCTAAGGCATCCCAACATAAATCAAGAGCAAGCGGATAACTAAGGAGAGGGTAGGATCACTCGAGGATAAACATAGGAACATTTGCATGGATTCAGAGAATGTGGGTAAAGTCCTAAATGAGTACATCAGTATTTGCCAAGGAGAATGATATGAAGGGTAGGGAGATCAGTGGTGAGCATATCAACACTTGGGGATTTTGAGGTAAAAGAGGAGGTAATGTTGGGTCTCTTAAAGAGTATGAAGGTGGATATGTCCCCAGGGTCTGATGGGATGTACCCCAGGTTTTTCAGAGAGGGAAGAGATATGATTTCTGGAGCCTTGACCATTATCAACATATCCTCTCAAGCCACAGACAAAGTCCTAGAGAACTGGCGAGTAGCTAATGTTGGTCTGATATACAAGAAGGAAACTACTGTTAATCCTAGAAACTATGGATCAGGATAAGGGAAGTTACTGGAGAGAATTCTTAAAGATTGGAATTATAAGAATTTGGAAAGCCATGGCCTGATTACGGAGATTCAGCATAACTTTGAACATGACAAATTGTGTCTTATTAACTTAACCGAGTTTTTTGACGAGGTGATAAAAGTGATTGATGAAGGAAAAGCTGTCTACAGGGATTTTAGTAAGGCATTTAACAAAGCCCCTCCCTCATGGGAGGTTAATCTAGAAGATTAAGATGCATGGGACCCCTGGCAAATTGGCTGTTTAGATTCAGAACTGGCTTGCCTGTAGAAGACAAAGGGTAGTGGTCGAAGACACTTATTCTAGCTGGAAGTCTGTGATTAGTGGTGTTCTGCTGGGATCTGTGCTGTTTGTAATGTATATAAATGACCTGGATGAAAATATAGTTGGGTGGGTCCGTAAGTTTGCAAATGGTATGAAGATTGGTTGTGTTGTGGATAGTGTAGATGACAGGCAAAGAATGCAAAAGGATGTAGATCATTTGTAGATATGGGCAGAGAAATGGCAGATGGAGTTTTACCCACCTAAATATTTATCTCACTCACCAGAAATATCCACGAGGGTTTGAGTCTAGAATATTGTGTCACAATGGCCAATAGCGTGATGACAATTTTCATAAATGTACGGGGTCTTTCTTCTTTGTATGTTAAATTTAAAATGGCTTCTTTGTTATGTTATAATCGGGAATGCTTCTTTGTTATGTTAAATGCTGGGAAAGTCTCTAGCTAGACATTTGCTTGGGTTAATACAAGTAGCAGGGTGCTGTTAGCCAATGGGTGTTGATGTATCGTTTTGTTTTCAGATGATAATGCTGTATCATATGACTGTGGACGGGGTTTTTGGCGGGGAGTCAGAGGAGAGACGGGGAGGACGGCGGACGTGCGGAGAGGCTCCGGTCAATCACTTTGGGTGGTCCCGAGCCGTGAGTCGACAGGATCCGGGTGGTCGTCAGGAATTGATTGAGCTCCAACGGTTGCGCACGAAGAACTCGGACTTTGATAAGTCTGGCGCCTTTTTTTCCATTACTTCCTTTTCTGTATCGAATTTATATTAATTTCATAGACTTAGTAATATCTATGAAGTGTTCTTGGTAAAACGTACTGGGTGTGCTGGCTGATGACTGATGTTTGGGATTCATTCAGGCGGCAGTGGTGCAGCAACCGACTCTGTGGGAAGCGTTGAGGCAAGTGCTGGGTGGGATTTCCCCTAGACATATACGAGCCAATATAACTGAGCGTTACATAAAGGATCTGGACAAATGAAACATTTGCAGGCCTTCAAGGTGTGTGGTGTACCAAGACACAGGGAAAGCCTGTGCCCTGTGTTCTATGTGCAACTTACTACAAGGCTACGCACAGTTTGCCATGTCATATGGCTGCAATTGGAGTGAGGAAACAGACTGAAAAGGCAGTAGTAAAGGCCTCAAGGCATTCACCTTCTTCACCACCGACTCAACCTGGAAGTTAACCTTAAGGGTATCCGGCACGAGGACTCCCAAGTCCCGTTGCATCTCAGAACTTTGAATTCTCTCCCCATTTAAATAATAGTCTGCCTGTTTATTTCTTCTACCAAAGTGCATAACCATACACTTTCCAACATTGTATTTCATTTGCCACTTCTCTGCCCATTCTCCCAATCTATCCAAGTCTCTCTGCACTCTCTGTTTCCTCAGCACTACCGGCCCCTCCACCTATCTTTGTATCATCAGCAAACTTAGCCACAAAGCCATCTATTCCATAATCCAAATCGTTGATGGACAATGTCAAAAGAAGCGGCCCCAACACGGACCCCTGTGGAACACCACTGGTAACCGGCAGCCAACCAGAATAGGATCCCTTTATTCCCACTCTCTGTTTCTGCCAATCAGCCAACGCTCTATCCACGTATGTAACTTTCCCGTAATTCCATGGGCTCTTATCTTGTTTAGCAGCCTCATATGTGACACCTTGTCAAAGCTCTTCTGAAAATCCAAATACACAACATCCACTTCGTCTCCCTTGTCTAGCCTACTTGTAATTTCCTCAAAAAATTGTAATAGGTTTGTCAGGCAGGATTTTCCTTTAAGGAATCCATGCTGAGATCTGCCTATCTTGTCATATGCCTCCAGGTACTCTGTAACCTCATCCTTGACAATTGACTCCAACAACTTCCCAACCACCAATGTCAAGCTAACAGGTCTATAATTTCCTTTTTGCTTCCTTGCCCCCTTCTTAAATAGTGGAGTGACATTTGCAATCTTCCAGTCTTCCGGAACCATGCCAGAATCTATCGACTTCTGAAAGATCATCGCTAATGCCTCCGCAATCTCCACAGATACTTCCTTCAGAACACAAGGGTGCATTCCATCTGGTCCGGCAGATTTATCTACCCTTAGACTATTCAGCTTCCTGAGTACTTTTTCTGTCACAATTGTGACTGCACACACTTCTCTTCCCTGCCACCCTTGAGTGTCCAGTATACTGCTGGTGTCTTCCTCAGTGAAGACTGATGCAAAATACTCGTTCAGTTCCTCTGCCATCTCCTTATCTCCCATTACAATTTCTCCAGCATCATTTTCTATCGGTCCTATATCTACTCTCACCTGTCTTTTACTCTTCATATACTTGAAAAAGCTTTTAGTATCCTCTTTGATATTATTTGCTAGCTTCCTTTCATAGTTCATCTTTTCCCTCTTAGTGACCTTCTTAGTTTCCTTTTGTAAGCTTTTAAAAACTTCCCAATCCTCCGTCTTCCCACTAATCTTTGCTTCCTTGTATGCCCTCTCCTCTGCTTTAACTTTGGCTTTGACTTCTCTAGTCAGCCACGGTTGCATCCTTTTTCCATTCAAATGTGGAGTCATTATTGATAAGTGCAGTAAATGATATATCGCAATGGCATTTCACTGCAGGTTGAGGCTAGTTACTTTAATTCCAAGAGGTTCATTAGTTCATTAACAAAAGTAGCTCCACTGTGCTCTATCCAATGTAAGGTGTCATATTTTTCAAGAGAAAGTATTTAGGAAGTATTCAGAAGAATAATGGATGTGTTTGTTGATATTGAAAAAAGAGATGCATTAAACTGAAAGGAATATGCCCTAAAACGCTTTGAGAAGCTGAAATTTTCTGCATGAATGGCTTTTGTAGAAGACTAGGTGTGCATAATTAAAATGCAAGAAAATCAGTAGGTTCAAGTGAACAACACAGACAAAATGCTGGAAGAACTCAACAGGTCAGGCAGTATCTATGGAAATTAATATGGAAGGGTTCAGGTGAGTCCAGATCACAGACATCCTTACCCCAGCTACTAAATAATTAGCCTACAACATTTCTGCCCCCTATTGAACAAGCTCAATGTCTCCTTTTCCTTCTAATCAAAGCTCTTGGACCTAAAACATTAACTTTGCTTCTCTTTCCACAGATGGCTCCTCACCTGCTGGGTGTCTCCATCTCTTACTGGTTTTACATCAAGTTAATGTTTCTTTTCTCCCAGAATACTGATCTGCTTTGAAAAGTGCTACATGGATTGCTTTAGGTCAAAGAACATGCATGGAGAGGCTTCAAAGAGATTGAGCTTGAATGCAGCTGCTGGTTAGGGGTGACAGCAACATGGACATGCAGCTGAATGACCAGGCACACCAGACTTAGTTTTCTTCTGTTCAATTCACACCATCGACCTGCAACTGGAGGATGAAGGAGCTAAAGCTACCTTAGCAGCTGGACTTTAAGGCAAGTGATAGCAATGGAAAGAAGGTTTTTCTCTCTTCATTCAGTTTCCATTGTCAAATAAGGAAGAGATAACAGCAATTTTGTATCTGGTAGATCATAAAGGCAGGGAGCTCTACCAAACCATCAAGCCTGCAATGAGATTTTGTGGCAGGTTCTTAAAGACTCTGAGAACTACTTCAGCCTCCATGAGCAGATACAGAGATTCAAGTTTTCTGAGGTAACACTCACAAAATGCTGGATGAAGTCAGTGAGTCAGGCTGCGTCTATGGAATAAAGAGTTGATGTTTCACCGAGAAGCTTCATCAGGACTGGAAAGAAAAGGGGAAGAAGACAGAATAAGACAGTGGGGGAAGAGGAAGGAGAATAACCAAGAAGCTGAGAAGGGAAATCAGGTGAGGGAGAGGTGGGTCGATTGGGGAGGAGCAGATGAAGTAAGAAGCTGAGAGGGGAAATCAGGTGAGGGAGAGGTGGGTCGATTGGGGAGGAGCAGATGAAGTAAGAAGCTGAGAGGGGAAATCAGGTGAGGGAGAGGTGGGTCGATTGGGGAGGAGCAGATGAAGTAAGAAGCTGAGAGGGGAAATCAGGTGAGGGAGAGGTGGGTCGATTGGGGAGGAGCAGATGAAGTAAGAAGCTGAGAGGGGAAATCAGGTGAGGGAGAGGTGGGTCGATTGGGGAGGAGCAGATGAAGTAAGAAGCTGAGAGGGGAAATCAGGTGAGGGAGAGGTAAAGGGCTGAAGAAGTTTTTTGGGGAAATGTCAGGTGAATTGGAGACGATGACCTATGCTTGAGTAAACAGAAGTTGCTAGCAGTGGAATTTGTTTTTTTTTTTCACACCAATGTTGTATATAAAAATTAAACTGTGAGATTGAGGGAGATTGCTCAGGGAAAGATCTGTATTTCCCAACTGAGTCAAAGTGTCGAAGGCCTTTGAATTGTTTCGAGCCAAAGCGGGATAGCAGATAATAGAGTTCTGTCCGCCCTGTCAAACAGAAGCACCAAAGGGGAGAAATGCCCCAAGTCTTACAGTCTAAAAGCAAGAGCTTAAAATATGCTGAAATTACACTCAGTGGCCACTTTATCAGATACTTCCAGCACCCAATAAAGTGGCCACTGAGTGTGTGTTCATAGTCTTCTGCTGCTGTACCCATCCACTTCAAGGTTCAATGTGTTGTACATTCAGAGATGCTCTTCTGCACAGCACTGTTGTAACGTGTGATTATTTGAGTTACTGTCACCTTCCTGTCAGCTTGAACTAGTCAGGTCATTCTCCTCTGACCTCTCTCATTAACAAGGTGTTTCACCCATAGAACTGCCACTCACTGTATGTTTTTTTGTTTCTCACACTATTCTCTGTAAACTCTAGAGACTGTTGTGTGTGAACATCCCAGAAGGTCAGCAGTTTCTGAGATACTCAAACCACCCCGTCTGACACCAACAATCATTCCACAGTCAAAGTCACTTAGATCACATTTCTTCCCCATTGTGATATCTGGTCTGAACACGTCTGCATACATTGAGTTGCTGCCACGTGATTGATTAGATATTTGCATTAATGAGCAGGTGTACGGGTGTACCTAATAAAGTGGCCACTGATTGTATATCACCAAGCAGACAGCATGAATAGTCTCCTCCACGATCTCGATCAGCACAGGTGCAGCACAAGGCTGGGTGCATTGCTCCCTGCTCTACTTGCTTTATACTTATGACTGTGAGGCTAAGCACAGCTCCAATGCCATGTTTAAGTTTGCTGACACCACCACTGTTGTAGGCCAAATCAAAGGTGGTGATGAATCAGCATATCGGAGGGAGATTGAAAATCTGGCTGAGTGGTGCCACAATAACAACCTCTCACTCAATGTCAGCAAGAACAAGGAGCTGATTATTGAGTTCAGGAGGAGGAAAACAGAGTCAGTCCTCATCAGAGGATCAGTCCTGGGCCCAGCATATAAGGGCAAGCATGAAGAAAGCATGGTAGCACCTCTACTTTCTTAGGAGTTTACGAAGATTTGTCATGACATCTAAAGCTTTGACAAACTCCTACAGATGTGTGGTGGAGACTATATTAACTGGCTGCATCACATCTTGGTATGGAAACACCAATGCCCTTGAACAGAAAATCTTCCAAAACTAGTGGATACGGCCCAGTCCATCATGGGTAAAGTCCAGCCCACCATTGAGCATATCTACATGAAACAATGTTGCAGGAGGGCAGCATCCATTATCAGGGACCCCACAATCCAGAACAGGCTCTCTTCTTGCTGCTGCCATCAGGAGGAAAGTACAGGAGCCTCAGGACCCACACCACCAGGTTCAGGAACAGTTACCACCCCTCAACCATCAGGTTCTTGAACCAGAGGGGATAACTTCACTAGCCCCATCATTGAATTATTCCCACAACCAACTGACTCACTTTCAAGGACTCTTCGTCTCATGTTCTCGTTATTTATTGCTTGCTTGCTTGTTTGTTTGCTTATCTATTTATTTATTTATTTATTGGCTATTACTTTTTTCTAATTTTTATTTGCATAGTTTGTTGTCATTTGCATATCGTTTGTCCGTCTTGTTGGGTGCAGTCTTTCATTGATGTGTTTCTTGTCTTTATTGCGTATGCCCACAAGAAAATGAATCTCAGGGTTGTCTATGGTGACAACTATGTACTTCGATAATAAATTTACTTTGAAGTTGGAGCTTTGAGACTTCAGGATCTGATATAGGGTAAGGTTGAATAGGTTAGGACTTCATTCCTTGGAGCACAATAGAGTGTGGGGAGATTTGATAAAGGTATACAAAATTAGGTTGGGTGTAGATAGGGTATATTCAAGCAGGCTTTTTCCACTGAGGTTGTTTGAGATTAGAACTAAAGGGCATAGGTTAAGGGTGAAAGGTAAAATATTTAATGGGAACCTGAGAGGGAGCTTCATCACTCAGAGGGTGGTGGGAGTGTGGAATGAGCTGCCAGCAGAAGTGAAGGATACGGGTTCGATTTCAGTATGTAAGAAACGTTTGGATATGTACGTAAACATGAGAACATGGAGGGCTATGGTCTAGGTGTGGCTCGATGGGCGAGGCAGAGTAACAGTTCAGCATGGGCTAGATGGGCTGAAGGGTCTGTTTCTGTGCTGGAGTTCTCTCTACTCTATAACTTTATGAGTACCATAAACAGAATCACTTTTTCCTTTGTAGTGGAAGGAAGACCAGTAGCAAGTAGAAGATATTGTTAAACAGACAAACCTAATGCTAACCTAAGCCAATTTACAATATCACTGTGTGATAGCTAGAGGAGAAAGAAGCTTTGTGTCATGTCATTGAAGCCAGGAAAATAGAACAAGTGGAGGAGGCCAACTCCCCAACACTGACCTTTATCACAATGGAAGTAGAATAGAAAAAGATATAGTTTTAGATGGAAAACAGAGCAAAATTCTTAAGAAGTCTACCTAGAGCAAGGGTTCCCAACCTTTTTTATGCCATGGACCAATACCATTAAGCAAGGGATCAATGAACCCTAGGTTGCAAACCCCTGGTCTAGAGCTTATAAAATAACTCATAAAATCATGCAGCATGGAAAAAGGCCTTATGGACCAATTATCAAACACTCATTATCACTTATCCCATTGCACTGTCCCTATATTCGCAATAATTCCTAATTCCACCACTCAATTACAATGGCCTACCAATTGGCACAACTTGGATATGCAAGTTCCACATTCACAACGCCAGAGGTTTGGTCAGAACAGCTGTGAGCGGCAACTTTCCCAGCTGCACCATTGTGTGGCCCTCGTGTATTAAAGGCAATGCTGAAATTCAAGTTTAAATTGAAAAGATACGTGCTTTTATGTTCATTTGGATGCGATGGAATAGTGGGGTCTGGACCCAGTTGTGCTGAATGATGAAATGAAAATACTGTGATGTAAACTGCACTGCCTCTGTTGTCACCTTTCGGGAGTACAATTATAAGCTGCACATCAAAGAGGGAAGCAGGGTACTGTAGTGGTTAGTGCAACGCTCGCTTTCCAGCACCAGGTGTAAGATCAGGATTCTGCTCTCTACGACCACGTGGATTTCCTCTGGGCGCCTCCAGTTTCCTTCCACGCTCCAAAGACATACGGTTTGGGTTGGTGGACTACAAGCCTGCGCTGTTGGTGTATGAAGCATGGCGACACTTGTGGGCTACCCAGCACCATCCTTGCTAATTTGATTTGACGCAAACAGCACATTTCACTTTATGCTTTGATGTTCATGTGACAAATCAGGCTCATCTTTATCAGAGTTAACAAGATGGAGAAACCAGACTGTAGACTGAAACAAACAGAACAAGATTCACCAAGACCTCGGGCAATGTGAGAAGACATGCATTATTTAATTTAGGAACAGCTGCTAGTTGTAGCGAGGTGCAAATATTTCCTTGTTCTTGGATTATTTCCCATCTAAACGCTCTTCCTGACAGCATTCCCTGTAAACACGGTACCAGTTTAGACATGAATGCCATGCCGCCTACCCGAAAGTGAAATTCATCTGCCACGTTTAACCTCATGATAATCAAAACTCCCTCATGAGTTAACACTAATTTATGTCAGAAAAAGTCAAAAAGAACTCAATACCAACATGCTCCGTGTTTGTCCCCAAACACTGCTGATGAGAACGTGTACTGTCAACTCCTTTTTGGAATGTAAATATTATAAACACTGTTATTTATAAAAGAATGAGTGAACACTTGTTTGGAAATAACTTTAAGACTGGCAAAGTGAGTCTCAATGTTAACCAACACTCACAAGTGCATTTCCCTTGTAATCCTTCCTGTGTTAGAACATGAAACATCAAATTCTACAGCACAGTACATGCCCTTCAGCCCATGATGCTGTGCTGACCTATGAATCTATTCTATCATCAATCTGACACTTCTCTCTACATAGCCCTCGATTACTCTAACTTCCAAAGTTCTAAGTTCAAAGTCAGTCTTTTATCAAAGTACATATACTGCATGTCATCATATACAACCTTGAGATTCATTTTCTTGTGGGCATGATCAATAAATCTACAGAACAATAACCACAATAGAACCAATGAAAGACCACCCAACTGGGGTGTTCAACCAGACTGCAGAAAACAACAAACTGTGCAAATACAAAGAGAGGAAATAATAATAACAAATAAATAGGCAATAAATAACGAGAACATGAGATGAAGGGTCCTTGAAAGTGAGTCCATAGCTTGTGGAAACAGTTGAGTGATGGGGCGAGTGAAGTTGAGTGAAGTTTCCCCCTTCGGTTCAGGAGCATGATGGTTGAGGGGCTGTAACTGTTCCTGAAGCTGGTGCTGTGAATCCTGAGGCTTCTGTACCTTCTTCCTGATGGTAGCAGCAAGAAGAGAGCATGGTCTGTATGGTGGGTTCCATGATGATGGATGCTGCTTTCCTGCGACAGCGTTTCGTGCAGATGTGCTCAATGTTGGAGAGGGCTTTACTCATGATGGACTGGGCTGTATCCACTACTTATTGGAGGATTTTCTGTTCAACGGCATTGGTGTTTCCATACCAGGCTGTGATGCAGCCAGTCAGTTCTCTCTCCACCACACACCTCTCAAAGTTTGTCAAAGTTTTAAATGTCATGTGGATTCTCTTCAAATTCCTAAGGAAGTAGAAATGCTGCCGTGCTTTCTTTGTAACCGCACTTAGGTGCTGGGCCCAGGACAGATCCTCCGAAATAGTAACACCGAGGAATTAAAAGTTGCTGAGCCTCTCCACTTATGATCCTCTGATGAGGACTGGCTCATGCACCTCTGGTTTCCTTCTCCTGAAGACAATAATCAGCTCCTTGGTCTCACTGACATTGAGTAAGAGTTTGTTGTTCTGGCACCACTCAGCCAGATTTTCAATCTCCCTCCTATAAGCTGATTCCTCACTATATTTGATCCAGCCTCTGACACTGGTGTCATCAGCAATCTGAATACGGCATTGGGGCTGTGCTCAGCCACACAGTCATAAGCGTAAACTGAGTAGAGCAGGGGACTAAGCACACTGGCTTGTGGTGAACCTGTGCTGATGGAGACTGTGGAGGAGATGTTGTTGCCAATCTGAACTGACTGGGGTCTGCAAGAGAGGAAATCCAGGAACCAATTGCACAAAGAGATATTGTGGCCCAGCTCTTGGAGCTTATTGATTAGTTTTGAGAGGATGACGGTATTGAATGCAGAGCTGTAGTCGATAAAGAGCATCCTGATGAATGCACTGATGATGTGCCTATTGAATACTGAAAGGCCTAGATAGAGTGGATGGGTAGAGGATGTTTCCAGTCGTGGGGAAGTCTACCACCAGAATAAAAAGACGTCCATTTAGAACTCAGATGAAGAGGAATTCTATTTAGCCAGAGGGTGGTGAATCTGTGGAATTCATTGCCACAGATGACTGTGGAGGCCAAGTCACTGGGTATATTGGTAGGCTTTTGATTAGGCAGGGTGTCAAAGGTTTCAGGGAAAAGGCAAGAGAATGGGGTTGAGAGGGATAATAAATCAGCCATGATGGAACAGACTCGATGGACCAAATGGCCTAATTCTGCTCCTATGGCTTATGGTTTTATGGTCATATCATATCTAAGAGTTTCTTAAATGCCCCTAATGTATCTCCCTGTACCACCACCTGTGGCAGTACGTAGCATGCACCCACTACTCTCTGTGTAAAGAATTTAATTCTGACACCACCCCCCACCATACCACCACGCTTTTCTCCAACCACCTTAAAATTATATCTCCTCATATTAGCCATTTCTGCTCTGGGAAAATGTCTCTGGCTATCACTCTATCTAGTTTCACTATAAATGCCTCTTATCTTGTACACATCTATCAAGTCACCTCTCAACCTCCTTCACTCCAAGAAGAAAAGCCCTAACTCTCTCTCAGTCTATCCTCATAAGACATGCTCTCTTATCCAGGTAAGTCTCCTCTGCACCCTCTCTGAAATGTCTACATGCTTCCTGTAATGAGGCAACTAAAACTGAAAATAGCCTGCCCACAATTTACTAACCCTAACCCGTAGGCTTTTGGACTGTGGGAGGAAACCAGAGCATTCAGAGGAAGCCCACGTGGTCACGAGGAGAATGTACAAACTCCTTACAGATAGCGGTGGGAATTGAATCCTGATCGCTGATCAACGATGCTGTAAAGCGTTACATTAACCACTACACTACTGTGCTGCTCTAAAGTAAGGATAGCTGGTATTATTAGTGACCTCTAACCACCTATTTCGCAAATGAGTTTGTAAAGTTAGCACAGAATATTTCTTTCAATAATTTGTTTGATTGCTTTATTTAAGAAATCATTTGGACATTCAACCTAATGTAAGTTATTTCATGGCCAGACTAACTATTCTCAGATAGAACAGAACTGATTGTGTTATCTCCCTGGTGATAACACTGAAAGAGGTTACTTTCATGCATGTAATATCTGTATCTGTATAGCTATCACTGCACCCTCCTTGAGAAATTGCTCTATATTTATAGCGAAAGTAGTTTGGCTATCACTTTATTTATTTCCTCTGCCTTTTAAAACATAATTTCCTGAGTGATTTAACTTTATTTGTTGTACAAAAGAAAGTAGAATGTAAGCACAACCACTTCACCTGCACTGTATCTATTGCATTAGCTGACACGCCTTGCTATTAATCATTCACTTTATTAATCTGTTACCCCATATTCTTGCCTACTTTTAAATTTTTGCAAATTTGATAGTTCTGTCTAAATCTTATTTCAAAGATGACTATTTTAATTTGTTCAGTAGTGTTCATCATTGTTCAGTACTGTTTCAACATTTTAACACACTCAAAGGAGTTATGCTGCAATATTACAGCTGCCATTTCTCAGGAATCTAAATTAAGGGCTCATCTTTTGCCTTGTATAATAGAGTCATAGATTAATACAACACAGAAACAGGCCATTCAGTCCAACTTATCCATACCGACCAAGATGCCCAGCTAAGCTGGTCCCATTTGCCTACACTTGGCCCATATCCTTCTAAACATTTCCTGTCCGTGAACCTGTACAATTGCCTTTCAAATGTTATTATTGCATCTGTCTCACCATTTCCTTGAGATATTCACACAACCATCTGATAGAAAAAGTTGCCCCCAGGTACCTTTTAAATCTTTCCCCTCTCAACTTAAACTTGTACCCTCTAGTTTTTGAATCCCTTTCTCTGGCAAAAGGACTGTGCACATTCACCCTATCCATGTCCTCCGTGATTTTATACAGCTCAATCTAATAGCTCTAAGGAATAAAATCCTAGCTCCACTACCTCTCCCTATAACTAAGACCCTCATATCCTGGCAATGTTCTTGTAACATTGCTTTGCACTCTTTCCTATAACAGGGTAACCAAAACTGTACGCAATGCTCCAAGTGCGGCCTCACCAACGTCTTGTGCAACTGCCAAATATTGTTCCAACTCCTATTCTCAGTGCCAACATGCTAAACACCTTCTTTTACATCCTGTCTACGTTTTTGCCACTTTCTGTTAACAGAGATCGCATGGCCTCATTTCACAGTAAAATTGGGAAGTTCTTTCCAGCAGCCAGACCAATATTTTTCCACTTATTGTAGTCTCTAAACCAGAACCAGGTTATTATGACCTTCCTCTTCTCTGCAAGTTGGCTAATGCTTTTCTGAAATTCCAACAAAGACAGCCTTCCAAAGAGATTTTCATTTCTTGTTAAATGCTTCAGGGATTCTGTGAGAGCTATAATGTTATGAAACCTCTAAGTGCCTGTCTCTAAAGGAGAGTGTTCTTCTCCCCATGACAATGCAAATGAGTGACAGCTACTATATACTGACAAGATATTACTGCGAGGGAAACACTTCAGGATGGAGAAGAAGGGGAAACTTTTATAGATTTCCTAGAAGTGCATAACTGGGAAGCCACAGACTGGATCAACTGTAGTGAAGGAAACAGTGAGGATGAATGCCAGGAGGTTGCTCAGTTCAAGTGACAGAACTGGGGCCTCTGAGACAAGCACTGTGCTGCAATAAGGGCAGAAGAGTAAATATACACTCAGTGGCCACTTGATTCTATTGTGTCTCTTTGTTGTACTGTGAATGCCTGCAAGAAAATCAATGTCATGGTTGTATACGGTGGCATTTACATACTTTGATAATAAATTTACTTTGAACTTTGAGTTACAATCTATAGTGGCCACTGAATTGCACAGTAGTAAGAAAGAAATTTCTTTTCTCATCTCAAACATGGAAAATTAGCTGTCAGATGGGTGAATACAAATGCTTTTGGGTTTTATGCAATCCTGTACTTCAATAGGCAGTGAATACCTAATGCTTCAATTGTAGATGAACTAGCTTCAGACGTAAATGCACATGTTAAAACTTGAATCTTTCGGTAAGTCTTTAAAATGCTTTTTGCAAGCTTTAACTAACATAGTTGACAGCTTTGGTGGAAAACAGTTCTTTTGTCCATAACTTTTATCAGTGATGCTTAATGTCAGTAATGTGAGTACTTAGAATTATAAGATCAATGCAAAGATACTTATCTCTGAAAAGTTGTTCTGATGTTAATCATTTCTGCATGAACACTGAGAAAATCTAAGGTTACAAAGTCATTGAGTAATACTACACAGAAGTAGTCCCTTCGGCCCAACTGGTCCATGCTGACCACATCATCCTCCCTGCTAATCCCAATTATCCACACTCAGTCCATAGCTCTGCAATCTCCTCCCCTCCAGGTACCTATCCAAATGCCTCTTATTTGTTGCAATTGTATTCACCTTGACCACTTCCTCTGGCAACTCATTCCAGGTATTCACTGCCCTGTGTGAAGATCTCACCTCTCAGGTCTCTTGTAAATCTTTCCCATCTTATTTTAATCGGTGCCCTCGAGTTTTGGACTCCTCAGTCCTGGAGAAAAGACTATGACTGTCCACCTTATTGGCACCCCTCACGATTTTATAAGCTTCCTATGAGGTCACCTCTCACTCTCCCGAGTTCCAGGGACTAAAGGCCAACCCCTTCCTATAACTCAGGCCCTCTAGTCGAGGCAGCATCCTCGTAAATCTCTCCTGCACCCTCTCCAGCTTGACAATGTCTTTTCTACGGCAAGGTGACCAAAGTTGTACACAATCCTTCAAGTGACTGAAGGCAGCACGGTAGCGTAATGGTTAATGCAAGCGCTATACAGCGCCACTGATCACCAATTGCCATTCGATTCCCACCGCTGTCTGTTAGGAGTTTGTACGTTCTCCTCGTGACCGCGTGGGTTTCCTCCGGGTGCTCCGGTTTCCTCCCACGCCTACGGTTCAGGTTAGGGAGTTGTGGACATGCTGGCTCACCTCTCGCTCTCCCAAGTTCCAGGGCACGGCCAACCTCTTCCTATAACTCAGGCCCTAGATCCTCCTCATAAATCTGTTCTGCACCCTCTCCAGCTTGACAATGTCCTTCCTTTAACACGGTGATCAAAACAGTGCACAAGACTCCAAGTGTCATCTCACCAATGATTTATATGACTGCAACATAATGTAACTCCTAACTCAATGTCCTGACTACTGAAAGTCAGTATAGCAAATGCCTTCTTCACCATGCCGTCTACTTGCTTCCGTCAAACCGTGCACTTGTACTCCCAGGTCAGTCTGTTCCACAACACTTGTCAGTTCCATAACACTCGTCAGTTCCATGCCATTCATATAGAAGTCCTACCCAACCCCGGTTTGATGATTCAAAGTACCTCACATCAAGTTGAAATCCATTTGCCATTTCTCAGCCCATCTTCCTAACTGATCAAGATCTCTTTGCAATTCACTGTAACCTACATCACTATCAACAAGAACCCATAATTTAGTCTCATCTGCAAACTTGCTAATCATGCCATGTACATTCATATCCAAATTACTTACATGTTTAAAGAATAACAAGGGGTCCAAACACATACTCCTGGGGCACCTCACAAATCACAGGCCTCCAGTCAGAGAATCGACCTTCAACAATCACCTTCTGGTTCCTATCATCAATGCAATTCTGAATCCATCTCACTAGCCCCTGTCACCAGGTTTGGATCTGGCCCAAGTGCGGAGTGAGAGACACTAAAGCAGGTTGATAGTTCACAGACTTTAATGCGAACAGTGTTAAACAGAAAAGAAAACAATAAACGCTAGGCCAAACAGGGCCATTGACTAAAATACTCAAATGGACAACGAAGTCTACACTGCGGCTGAAAAGAACAACTAAGAATAAAATGAATACCGCTAGACTTCAGAGTTATTTGACTCGACAGTCCAATTTCTCAGGCAAGGCGGAATGCAGATAATGAAGCATAGCTACGAGGGGTGATTGATAAGTTCGTGGCCTAAGGTAGAAGGAGTCAATTTTAGAAAACCTAGCACATTTATTTTTCCTGCATTTACACACTTAGTCCAGCGGTCATGGAGCATACAGATCCCTTCTTTGTAGAAGTCGGCGTCTTGGACCTGCAGTAAGTGGTCCACAGCAGGGGTGATTGATAAGTTTGTGGCCTAAGGTAGAAGGAGATGAGTTATTAACTTCAAACATTCTGCATAATCACTCAAAGAGTTGAACTGCATGTGCATGTAACAAGAGCTGTATAACTCATCTCCTTCTACCTTAGGCCATGAACTTATCAATCACCTCTGCTGTGGACCACCTGGAGGTCCAAGATGCTCTCGTTACATGCACGTGCAGTTCATGTGCGCCGGTCGTGCATGCAGTCTGGTACAGCCGTTCCGATCTATTCTTACTTGCTTCTTCTTACTTTTCAATTTATGTTATTTTTTGTATTTTTTTTCTCACGGTAACATGTCGAAGCTGCACCCTCTCTAACATGCTGGTAGAGAGTGTTTTATTTGGGTTTTCTTTAGCACTGGAAATGGTTACATCCCGACACGCGGGACAGAAGCAAGGCCGCATTGTGTATTCCAGGGACCAGCAAATACCAGCCGGCTTAGCGAGCAGAGCGGCGGACACCCCTGCTGAAATCCGGAGGAAAACACACAGAGGATGCAGATGGGGATCACAAAGCCAAGGAAAGAGGACCGGGTCAAGACAACAGAGGCTTTTGGAGAAGAGGAGTTCGGTGGGTAATACCGTTCCGGCTGACCGAAAGTGCACCGAGAGCGGTAAGCGTGAAGGAGTGGGGTGCTTACTGTTCTGGCTAACAGCGGATGGTGCAATCCGGGGTATATTACGATCGAGGAACGTGTTTGCAGACTGGATACTGAACTTTTTACTGTTGGACTTCGGCCACATTCCACCGTGATACAACACTTGGCGGCACCGGAGATCGTTCCTGCCTGTGGCCATGGAACGTGCAGCTCCTCCCGTGGAGGGTCAGACACCCTGAGCCAATAGGCTGGTCCTGGACTTATTTTCCATCTGGGCATAGTTTACATTCTGTTGTTTGATTGTTGGGGGTTTTTGTATTGCTATATTTACGCTCTATTCTTGGTTGGTGCGGCTGTAACGAAATCAAATTTCCCTCGGGATTAATAAAGTATATCTATCTATCTATCTAACTCTTTGAGTGATAATGCAGAAAGTTTGCAGTTAATAACTCATCTCCTTCTGCCTTAGGCCACGAACTTATCAATCACCCCTCGTATGTCCTGGCTCAAGCCTCGACAACACCATGACGGAACGAATGGAGTTAAATAATATCACAATGAAATAATAATTAGCTGCCACATGCATATGCACGAGCGCAATTGCTGCATCTGCTGCCGAATCCGTGGTTGTGACAAGCTCCCCCCTGAATCCCATGTATCTTAACCTTCCAGATCAGCCTGCCATGCAGGAGCTTGTCAGAGGAATCAGAATCAGGCGTACTGTATGTCCTGAAATGTGTTGTGTTGTTTGGTGGCAGCAGTACAGTGCAATACATTACAATACTATAAATTACAGTAAGATATATATACATTAAATTAATAATGCATGGCCATGCACAAAGCCACGCTGACTATTCCTTATCAGGCCTTGACCATCCAAGTGATGGTAGATCACGTCCCTCAGAATTCCTTCCAGTAACCTCCCTGCAACTGGAGTCGGGTCCACCGTCTACAGTTCCTTGGCCTGTCCTTCTACAACAATAGAACAATATTAGCCACCCTCTAGTTTTCTGGAACTTTGCCAGTGGGTAAAACACATATTCCTGTCTTCTGTCTTCTCACTGACTTCACTCTCTCGAGTTCCACCACCCTGCCAATCTGGTTTAAATCCTCCCTAGTGACAAAGGCAAATATCCCCACAGGGATATTTGTCTCCCTCTGATTCAAGTGCCATCTGCCCCTCTTTGACAGGTAATCTCTAACCTAGAAGAGATCCCAATGATCCAAAAACCTGAATCTGTGCCCCCTGAACCAGCTCTTTAGCTTTGCATTGATCTAGCCTATCATTCTGCTCCTGCACTCTCTAGCACATGACACCAGGGATAATCCAGAAATCACTATCCTCGAGGTCCTGCATTTTATTTTCTTACCTCATGCCTTGTTCTCCAATGTTGTTTGTGCCAATGTGTACAATGACCTCTGACTGTTTCTCATCTTGAGAATTTTCTGCAGCCACTCAGAGATGTCCTTGGCCCTGACATTCAGAAGGCAACACACCATCCTGGTGAGTTGCAATTGAATATCAGCTGTCAATATTCCCTTAACACTCTACCAAAGGATAATTGACACTAACAGAAAGTGCAACTGAGTGGGAGACCAAACAGTTTATTGTTTATTACTCTTATGCAGCTCTACTAGAATCTAATGTTCACAGGGCTTTGTAGGCTAGTAAGGATACGTGTAAGAAGACAGCTTGGATTTGTCAGTCAGAACCAGAATCGGAATCACATTTATTGTCACTGACTTATGTCATGAAATGTATTGTTTTGTGACAATAGTACAGCGCAATACACAAAAAAGTTACTCCGGGTTAGAATATGAAATATATAAATAAAGAAGTATTGCAAAAAGAGAACGACGCGCAAGTTAGTTTTCATGGGTTGATTCATGGACGGTTCAGAAATCTGATGGCTGAGAGGAAGAAGCTGTACCTAAAGTGTTGAGTGTGTGTCTTCAGGCTCCTGTACTTTCTCTCTGATGGTAGGAATGAGAAGAGAGTATATCAATAATAAAGTGATCATGTTCATTGCAAAGTAATGTCCTGCAGCTGCTGCCAATCTGAAGTAAAAACAGAATGCTGAAATGCTCAGTCAATCAGGTGGTACCAAAAGAAGTTGGTGCTTCAATCCAAGTATCCAGCGGATATGGGCTTTTCCTTTTCTGACATCCTGTGGAGTCAGATCACAATAAAAACTTTGATAACTTTTGCACCAGAAAAATCCTGGGAAACTAAAACATCCCTTTAAATAGCTTGTAGTTCATATTAATGGTTAATGCTAATATATTTTGCAACCCATTTGATAGCTGGAATTGAAAATCGAGGTTATGAACAGTAAGCAAACTAATGAAAAACACTTCCATTTACATTGCTTTGTACTTCTTGATAAGAAGTCACTTGGATTCCATCTGTTCAAATCCTTCTCTCTATTATAGAATCCTATATCTGGCCTCAAATTACCTTTCATATTCTCTTTAACAATTTCACCAATATCATGCTTCAGGTACATTGTTCTTCATCAAATGTTGCGTCTATATAGGACCCTGGTCAGACCCCACTTGGAGTACTGTGCTCAGTTCTGGTCACCTCACTACAGGAAGGCTGTGGAAGCCATAGAAAGGGTGCAGAGGACATTTACAAAGATGTTGCCTAGATTGGGGAGCGTGCCCTATGAAAACAGGTTGAGTGAACTCAGCCTTTTCTCGTTGGAGCGACGGAGGATGAGAGGTGACCTGATAGAGGTGTATAAAATGATGAGAGGCAAATGTCGCCACACTTCTGGAGTCAACATACATACCCACACCTCACCAACCCTAACAGTACGTCTTTGGAATTGGGAGGAAACTGGAGCACCTGGAAAAAACGCACACGTTGGGGGAAATGTACAAACTCATTTCAGATAGTGTGGAGTCTGGGGCACGGTACTGGTGAGGACTGATCTCTCACTGTATAACACTGGGGTACAGTACTAGTGAGACTGATTTGTCTGCTTAACACTGGGGCACAGTACTGGTGGGCGTCAGGTAATGTATACTACTGTTATACAGTGACTAGTGTCCCCACCATTACTGTACCCCAGTGTTATATAGTGAATTGAACACCAATCATGATCACTGGCGCTGTAATAGTGTTGTATTAAGTACTGCACTACTGTGGTGCCACACATGTTCAGAACACCGGTTTCTTGACTGGAAGGGGATTAGTGAATCAATCAATTTTTTTATAACAATCCACTCAACCTTGCTGATCCTAATGTTCTAAATCTCAAATTAACTTAATTGCTTTAACTTAATTTCAGAACCTTTCCTTCATGCTCGGTGAGAAGGAGATATGATTATATAAGCAATTTTATTCTGTTCTCACCAGTGAATTTGTCTACACCTTTCCTTTCCAACACTTGGTTTCTTGTTGGAAAGGAAAGGTGTAGACAAATTCACTAGTGAGAACAGAATAAAATTGCTTATATAATCATATCTCTAATTTCAAAGGTTGGCCCAAGGAATGACAGAGGTCAGGTGGTTTGTCAGGTTAGTCCTGTTTACTGTAATTTACTATTTAGCTTGGCACATCAAAGTACATCATCTCTTCTGCTACCAAAGCTTTCAGATTATTTTTCCCACAAAAAGAACGAGTGTCAGCATTTTTAGTTATATTCTGATCTGCCTTTTTTCATGTCAGAGCTTTCACCATAGCCAGTGAGAAACAGTTAAGCCTTATGCAGTGATAGGCCTGGAATCATGGCGACTGCTCCTCCAGCAGAAGCCATCGCTGATTGCAACCGATGCAAGAAACCATCACACAGCTTCAGGGGAACTCTGCAGTTGTGGGGAGACAGACAGAGCAGCAAGAATATGACTGGTCAGATGCTGACCTCAAAATCCGTGTGAACACTGTGACCTGCAGAACAGGTCACCCAAACTCCTTGACTCAGAAAGTTCTTCAAGTCAGAAATAAAGCACCAGTGGGAGCCGGTTGTCACAGCTTCCTGGAATGATCCCCTCCTTGCAGTTGTGTTACAGGAAATTTAATGACCTCACACTGAAGTTCAAGGACAATGCGTTGTTATTGAGTCATTAAGCCCCGTTCGCAGACACACAACTGCCTTCTGGACTGATCCGCAGCCCACTACCTCAAACCACAATATACTGGCAGGGGCAGCCTTTGCTCCCACATTCTTAAGAGAGGAAATAGTGATTGCGTATCTCACCATCACTGGCTCATAGAACATAGAACAGTAAAAGGACATGTCCTTTGACCCACAATGTCTGTGTCAAGTTAAATTAATTCCTTCTGCCTGTACTTAGTCCATCTCCTTTCACGTTCATATGCATATCTAAAAGCCTCTTAAATGCCACTATTTTATCGGTTTCCACCAGCACATCGGTGGAGAACTGTACATTACGTGTATTTATCCCTTCCTCAAGCCTCACGTACTTCCCATACCGCACTTTCTCCAGACTAATATGAATGTTACACACACCCGTTTACATGTCCTCCTCTCACAATGATGTTAACTCTTCCCATTTCCAATACCCAAGAACTTCAGTCTTCATGGGAGATGGCAAGTGAAAAAGCAGGCATCATCAGCTGAAATCCTAGAATTCCACAGGAAGTTTAGGATCTGTAGAATTGATAAACTCCGGCTGGGTCAAAAGGAGGGAAAGGTTAGTTTGCCAGAGGGAAGGTACACAGATGTCATATTATCCCTGATTATACACGTAGTCAAGAATGTGTCTTTTCTCCAAGGTCTTTCTCAAGAGTTCTGTCACCTTCGAAGATTTGTGAACTTAAACCATTAGGTCCTTCCCCAGAAATGGCTTTGAATTGAACTATTATTTTTACACTTTGTATTTCTCTGCATTAATTGTACTGCCTACCTTAAAGGTTATCTTCTCTTGGAGTCTCATCATTATCTTTCATTGAGGTTCATTCTAGTTCTGAACATTGTGACTAAGTTGATATTATCATGATCAAAATCAGGACTCAATTTCTATATTGAAGTAAGTGATGGTTTCAATACCAACTTTTGGGGAGCACTACTGAGAACTTTATGTCCCACCAGACTTGAGGATGGCTTCAACCCCACTGCTATAAGACTATTGAATGATCCGTAGTACAATAAGTTGGACTCTTCCCCCCATAACCTATTTCTTTATGATCTTACACCTTATTGTCTCCCTGTATTGGACTTTCTCTGTAACTGTTATTGTTTTTCCTTTGTTCTACCTTGATGCACTGTGCAATGATTTGATCTGTATGAACAGTAAGTAAGGCAAGCTTTTCACTTTTCAAGCTTTTTCTAAACCACCTTGGAATCTTTCACCCTACTCTCCCAAACAATACTGAAAGCTTGCCTGATCGTAGGCATGAGAGAGCCAACAAAGTAACAAAATTGATCTTTCTTTTAAGATTTTGCATCTCTCTGGAGCTGGGACTTCCTGTGAAAGAGTGCAGCATTGTGACTACACCAACAACTGGGATGGCAACTGACCAAGGTAAAAGCCCGAGCCAGAATGTGTAATTCTTGAAATAGTGGTGGGTGGTAAATGTGGACTTCAAACCTTTAGCCATAGCGTGATCTCAGTAAGGAGGAAATGAAGCTGGACTAACCATTTGCTCTCATTGTTAAAGTTCACAGCATCTATGCAACCTGCTTTCTATAGAGTCATATTTCATTGTCTTTGCACACAAGGAAGTATACAATCTGGTCTCTATAGAGTAGGGGTTCCCAAACCTTTTTTATACCATGGACCCGTACCATTAACCAAGAGGTCTGTGGACTCTATAGTCCCTGCTATAGAGTCAAAGTCCTTCCGTGCTGACCATAAGCTGTGTTCAGTTTATGTCCTTCTCAACCCTTCCCTTCATGTAACTATTCAAGTGTTTCTTAAATAATACCTGCCTCTGGCAGCTCATTCCATATACTTACCACCATCTACATTAAAAAGTTGTCCCTCGGGTCCCTTTTAAATCTTCTCCGTCTCACCTTAAATCTATATCCCCTAGTTTTGGACTCCCCTATTCTGGAGAAGCAACTGTTACCATCCATCTTATCTATACATCTCATAATTTTGAAAACTTCTATAAGGTTGCTGCTCATTCATATTCAGAATCAGAATCAGATTTATTATCACCAGCATGTGACGTGAAATTTGTTCACTTAGCAGCAGCAGTTCAATGTAATACATAATATAGAAGAAAAAAATAATAATAAATAAATAAATAAATAAATCTTATTCCCTATACTTTATACAGTATATGTATATTGAATAGATTAAAAATCGTGCAAAAAACAGAAACACTGTATATTAAAAAAAGTGAGGTAGTGTCCAAGGCTCCCTAAAGATGTCCTGGGTACTTTGTAGGCTAGTACCCAAGATGGAGCTGAATAGATTTACAACCCTCTGCAGCTTCTTTCGGTCCTGTGCAGTAGCCCCTCTATACCAGACAGTATTGCAGCCTGTCAGAATGCTCTCCACAGTACAACTATAAACGTTTTTGAGTGTACTGGTTGGCATGCTAAATCTCCTCAAACTCCTAATGAAGTATAGCCGCTGTCTTGCCTTCTTTTTAATCTCTCCCTCTCCCAGTGTAGAGTGCCCTCCTGGTTCAAATTATCCACCATTGTCCCTGTACCAAAAAAAGACCAAGGTAACATGCCTGAACAAAACTGACGCCCTGTCACACTCACCTCAATAATAAGCAAATGCTTTGAGAGGCTGGTCAAGGATTACACCTGCAGCTTGCTACCACCCAAACTGGACCCCCTTACAATTCACCTACCGACACAACCGATCGACTGCTGTACACACCATCCTTACACATCCGGAGAAGGAGGATGTTTATGTGAGAATGCTGATCTTGGACTACAGTTGAGCATTCAACACTGTTGTGTTCTTTATACATACCGTGGGTTACTAAGAACAAACCATTTTCTGGAAGAATTAAAACTAGAACTTTTATTTACAACAGCAAACAGCAACCACGTTTTTATCATACAAGTTTCTAGATCAATCTCTCATTTCTGCACATGCTCCAAACTCTGTCCAATCATGTTCTTACATGTGACACGTGGTATCACCACATCGTCCTTTCCTTAAAAAGAAAAATAATTAGCAACATTAATCACAACAAATGCATAAGTTAACATGTCTCTATCGGTCTCTCTGGAGATTTATGAACACGAGTAGACCTTCTAAGTGGTTCACACAGTTCTTGTGTTTCGTTGTTATTTTCATGTTTCGTCTGGTCTGCATCAATTAACTGAAACTCTGAAGTTTGCTCTTTCATAAGGTCTTTGCGATTTCTTCTTAACACTGCTCCTTCTTCTGTTTGGACCATGTATGATCTGCGTTGTACTTCTGCAAGTACTGTAGCTTTTTTAATGCCTTCCACTTCCATTTGTAATGAAATACGAATCTTCTTTTCTTCATCTAATTCATTCATTAACTGTGTAATCTCTTTTTTATGCTGAGACTTCATCATTTCAATAAAACTTCTCAATTCCTTCACTTGTGCTTTCACTTTTTCAATTGGATCACTATCCAGGACTAATACTCTTTTCACCAAATTCAGTCTCTCACAGGCAGATAAACCCAGTATTGACCGTACATTCTTTGGCATGACCACAAACGAAAGCGTGTGCACAATACTTTTATGTGATACTTTTGCCACACATGTTCCTTTAACTGGAATGTCTGCACCTGAATACCCAGTCATTTTTATATTTGTCTTATGTAACTTTGGTCTTGGCTTTAATGCATTAAACTCAGATTCTGCAAGAACATTTACTTGTGCTCCAGTATCCAGTTTAAACAGAATATCGTTTTGATTCACTTGCAATGGAATAGTCCAATCATTCTTACTTTGTTTATTTTCACAAAGCTCATCTATATAAAACTCCTCACGTTCATTTTCAAGCACTGCATTTACGTGTTTCATTTCCTTTCTACTTCTGCAACAGCGTGAAAAATGATTACTCTTACCGCAGACGTTGCACATTTTCCGACACGCTGGGCACTTTTTTGGTTGGTGCTGCCGCCCACAGCAATCACTTTTTTTTCTTTCAGATGACGTCTTGCTCTCTGTCGGTTTCGTTGTCGCTTCATTATTTTTTCTAACATGTTCGCGCTTTACAGCGTCTACACAGCTCTCAATAAAAAGCTCTTTTGCCTGCGACATCACAGTTTCCGAAGCTTTGCACAGCCTCAAAGCTTTTTCCAGGTTGATGTCTTGTTCTCTTAACAGTCTTTCTATCAGACCATTATCCAAAATGCCACAAACAATTCTGTCTTTAATGAGAGAGTCTGTGAGTTCTGCAAACTCAGAAGTTTTACCGTGGTGTCTCAACTCTGTAACAAATTGATCAATCGTTTGACCAGGTCTCTGCTGATATTTGAAAAATTTATACCGTTCATATGTCACATTGCGCATCGGTATACAAAGTGCGTCAAATTTGTCCATTATCGCTTTGAAATTTCAATTATCTTCATTTTCAAAAGTAAAATGGTTATATACCTCAATTGCATTGTCACCTATTATGTGGAGTAGAATTGCAGCTTTATTTTTTTCTGGTTTTTCATCTGCTCCGATCGCCAATAAATAAATTTCAAAACACTGTTTAAATCTTTTCCAGTTTTCAGCTTCGTTTCCAGTCAGCTGAAGCATCAATGGGGGTTGCAAAATTTCCACTTTTAAAGCTGTTAGCAAAAAACAAAAAAGTTTGCACTCTTTTTTTCGATTATCTTCACTTCTTCATGTTAGCGAAACGTATTATTCTTCCAGACTGACTTCTGACACCATGTTGTGTTCCTTATACTTACCGTAGGTTACTAAGAACAAACCATATTCTGGAAGAATTAAAACTAGAACTTTTATTTACAACAGCAAACAGCAACCACGTTTTTATCATACAAGTTTCTAGATCAATCTCTTATTTCTGCGCATGCTCCGAACTCTGTCCAATCACGCTCTTACACGTGACATGTGATATCACCATAAACACCATAGTTCCATCCAGGCTCGACAAGAAACTCAGAGGCTTCAGCCTTGACCCTGCCTTGTGCAGCTGGATCCTGGATTTCCTGTCAGATTGCCGGCAGGTTGTAAGAGGTGGGCTCCCTCACCTCCACCCCTCTGACTCTCAATACAGGAGCCCCTCAGGGCTGTGAACTGAGTCCCCTCCTTTACTCCCTGTATACCCATGACTGTGTCATCATCCACAGCTCCAATCTGCTGATTAAGTTTGCCAACAACACTACATTGATTAGCCTTATCTCAAACAATAATGAGGTTGCCTATGGGGAAGAAGTCATCTCTCTGACACAGTGGTGTCAAGAAAACAACCTCTCCCTCAATGTCGCAAAAACAAAGGAGCTGGTTGTGGATTACAGGAGGAATGGAGACAGGCTAACCCCATTGACATCGATGGATCTGGGTTTGAGAGGGTAAACAGCTTCAAGTTCCTCGGCATCCACATCACCGAGGACCTCACGTGGTCTGTACACACCAGCTGTGTGGTGAAAAAGACACAACAGCGCCTCTTTCACCTCAGACGGTTGAGGAAGTTTGATATGGTCCCCCAAATCCTAAGAACTTTCTACAGGGGCACAATTAAGAGCATCCTGACTGGCTGCATCACTGCCTGGTATGGGAACTGTACTTCCATCAATCACAGGACTCTGTAGAGAGTGGTGTGGACAGCCCAGCGCATCTGTAGTTGTGAAATTCCCATGATTCAGGACATTTACAAGGACAGGTGTGTAAAAAAGGTCTGTAGGACACTGGGCACCAAGTCACCCCAACCACAATCTATTCCAGCTGCTATCATCTGGGAAACAGTACCACAGCATAAAAGCCAGGACCAACAGGCTCCGGGACAGCTTCTTCCACCAGGCCATCAGACTGATTAACTCACGCTGATTTGAGTGTATTTCTATGTTACATTGACTGTTCCGTTTATTATAAATTACTATGATTGCACATTGCACATTTAGATGGAGATGTAACATAAAGATTCTTACTCCTCATGTATGTGAAGGATGTAAGAAATAAAGTCAATTCAATTTATAACTACAATGATATGCTGGGACCAGGTTAGATCCTCAGAGATCTTGACCACCAGGAATTTGAAACTGCTCACTCTCTCCACTTCTGATCCCTATATGAGGATTGGTATGTGTTCCTTCATCTTACCCTTCCTGAAGTCCACAATCAGCTCTTTCGTCTTACTGACGTTGAGTGCCAGGTTGTTGCTGTGGCACCATTCCACTAGTTGGCATATCTCACTCCTGTACGCCCTCTCGTCACCACCTGAGATTCTACCAACAATGGTTGTATCGTCAGTAAATTTATGGATGGTATTTGAGCTATGCCTAGCCACACAGTCATGTGTATACAGAGCGTAGGGAGTAGAGCAGTGAGCTGTGCCAGTGTTGATCGTCAGCAAGGAGGAGATGTTATCACCAATCTGCACAGACTGTGGTCTTCCGGTTAGGAAGTCGAAGATCCAGTTGCAGAGGGAGGTACAGAGGCCCAGGTTCTGTAGGCACCTCTGTGTAAAAAAAAAAACTGGCCCTCACATCACCTTTAAGCTTCCACCCCCAACCTTAGCATGTTTATCCCAGTGCCTAAGAAGAATAATGTGGGCTGCCTTAATGACTATCACCCGGTAGCACTCACATCGACAGTGATGAAATGCTTTGAGAGGTTGGTCATGACCAGAATGAACTCATGCCTCAGCCAGGACCTGGGCCCACTGCAATTTGCCTATTGTCACAATAGGTCTACGGCAGACACAATCTCCATGGCTCTCCACACAGCTTTAGACCACGTGGACAACACAATCACCTACATCAGGATGCTGTTCATCAAATATAGCTCAGCATTTAACATCATCATTTCCACAATCCCGATTGAATGTGTGATAACAGAGAAATATGCTAGATATTCACTTTGCAGGGCCCAAGATGCCTATTGCTAACCTCAGCTTTCTAGTACAGCAGCATGACCTTTCCAAAAGGTCAGAGTTGTTTGTGACAAAGTTAATCTTCTAACCAATATTCCTTGCTCAGCTTCTTGTTGTAAACAAGAACCGGTCTTCAGTTCTTAATGAAAATTGCAAGCAATTATTCAGTCTGACATTAAGTCACAGCTTTGCAAACAGTGTTACAGAGCACAGGCTGCTGGCCTACAGTGTGGGGCTGGCTGCTAAGAGATGTGGTTTATAAAGTGAAGTGACCCATAAGACTTCTTGTCTGCATTTGCCAAATGCAAGACAATTGGGTTATGTTAATTGACCTACGTCAAACCAGGCAACTGTGCCTAAATTATTTGTATCATTGTGATAGAGTTTAGGGAAGATTCCAGACCAGGCTTATTTTGCCACTTGGCACATCAAACATGATCACAGCTATGATCAATCAATTTTTTTTGCTTCTCATGTATGTGGAGGATGTAAGAAATTCAATTCTATGTAAGAAGATACAGCCCTCACAGCATTAATTTTAGGTGTCTGGAATCTCTGTCCCCAGAAGCTTTAGACCGTCTGTGTGAATTACTTTGTCTCAACAAAGGTATCTGGAAAACTTTACATGCAAATAATGTCAACAAGCATAAAATAGTGCAAAAATTAGAAAGCATTGGGGACTGTTAGGAATGGCAAGCAGAATGACAGAAAGAACTAGAATTCATTCCTCAACCTTTGTTTTCTGTGACGGACAATTTATTTATCTATAACTTGTTGGAATGTTCTCCTAGTTCATAAGAATTGTACCAGTGTTTGGAAATCCTTTGTTGTTTTAAAATCTTTTGTAATTCTGAAATCTTTTATAAATTAGAAATCCTCTGCGAGTGTCAAACATGAATTAAGAGCTACTTGTCCAAAAGTTAGACGTGTGTCTTTAAAAATAAAATAAATGGACGATGTTGAAACTACTTTGTTAGCTGAGAGTAGTCCCTCCTTGGCAGGGAGGGGGAGCCCACCACTCAGACAGCTAAACCTGGCTGCACTGGCTAGACAGGGAAATAAGCTAGTCCTTGACGAGAAGGTGGATACGATATAACCTCCCTATAGTGAGGAACCTGCAGATATCTATACCAGATAAGGCTTAAAATCTCCTTTGAGTTTACAGCTTTGTGGACTGGGAACCCAGTACCAACACAGAAAGTGCCTGGATTCTAAGCAGTGATGACAAATCCCCTGAATTACCATAAATTTCATGCAGTGTTGAAATGTACAAAACAATGAAGCTTATTTTCTAATGTTATTTCCAAAAATAACAATGTCATGATGGCCATATTGCTTGTTTTAATTTTGTTGATTGAAGGATAATTATTTTCCAGGAGTCGATATCTTCCTTATTTTGCAATGTCTGAATATATTTTACTTTCAAACAAGTAAAATGGTAAAAATAAAATCAATCCATGTTTGAGCATCAAATGTCCTGCAGTACCATAATGTCCAGTCTGACTATCTGTCTGTGATTATCAGAAAATATACAGATCTTTTTCCAACTTAATATTACTTAAAATCAGTAATATTGCTGTAATATAAGTTGCACAGAGTTCAAATGCAAAACTCCCTTGTCCCCTAAGGCAAATACATGATGTATTCTCATCTACTTCTGTTATATCAGGACAAAAATGTTTTTCTTTACTTATTAGAAGTTTTATATTTAAAAGGGATTAAAAACAAAACTGCTGGCATACATAATTCATTGTAGTTCACGGGCTGCTGTTACGTTTATAAACTTCAAAACATCAAACTAATTCAAAGGAAGACACAGGATCTAACTTCAACTTCAAATGCGGGTCTAACTTCATGCTTACTTTTAGCGAAGTGCCCATGTATCACACGGCAGAGTGATGACAAATGCAATTCACGTACTTATACATATAACCCGTAATGGATTACTTAAACAAACAAGAATTCTTAATCAACAAAATATATCTACAAGCTCACTCAATTTTAAATTGAAATATTAAATACACAACAGGTACCACGGCAGCATAGCAGTTAGCACGACACTATTACAGCTCTGGAGCACTGGAGTTCAGAGTTGAGTTCCAATGTCACCTGAGGAATCTGTACATCCTCCCTGTGGGATGTGCGGGTTTCCTCCCACAGTCCAAAGACGTACCGATTGGTAGGCTAATTGGTCATTGTAAATTGTCCTGTGATTAGGCTCGGTTTAAATAGGGGGGTTGCAGAGCGGCGTGGCTCGAAGGGGTGGAAGGGCATTTTCCGTGCTGTATCTCAATAAATAAATAAAGTATAGAGCTTGGGATAAAAATCAAATTCATGGCAGGGGGACATTTAACAGGAAGCTGTAGGCTAGTTAGCTCAATATCTGCTGGTGAGACGATGCTGGGATCCATAATCAAGGAAGGAATAACAAGTTATTTAGAACTGCTTCATATAATCATGGCATCGATCATATGGCACTTGTACGAAGAAAGTATGCAGTAAATAAAGCATTGACATATGGGGGTGCATGGGTACAGTATACGAGAGGTAGCATGTATGTACATAACATCCTGAATGTTTCAACACAACTGAATGGAACGGTAACAAAGGCATTGTTGGATCTGGTGATCTTGATCCATTTTTCAGAAGTCAAGAATGAGGCATAAACCTTGGTGGGTGCAGCCATTTTTAAATGTTACAAGAACAAAGAATGAACATGGAAAAGAAGACAAAAAAAAAGAAGCCATGATGGTCTCATACTCAGGCTAGAGATGAACAAGATTCCAGTGATAACAATTAACCAATAAAACAGCCAGACCCACATGCTGACACCCACTGTAGAAAAGTGAGAAGTTCCTAAAAATATATAGAATTAGCCGTACTACAAATGTTTGTATAATTACTGGGAGATTTACTGAACAATTACATGTATCTAGATATACACTATAGGTGATTGTATAAAAATAAAAGCGAACATAGGAAAATTAGACTACAAGAAAAATTCTACACCTTGACCCAAGAGCATTCATTAGCTGGAGGGCTGAGTTTAAAAGTTGGGAGGTCATGCTGCAGCTGTATAAAACTTTGGTTAGGCCACATTTCTTGTGTAGTTCGAGTTGCCACATTACAGGAAGATGTCGAAGCTTTGGAGAGGATGCGGAAGGGGATCACCAGGCTGCCAGGATTAAAGAGAATTGGCTACAAAAAGAGGTTGGACAAACTTGGATTATTTTCTCTGAAACATCAGAGAATGAGGATAGAAATTAATAAAGTTATGAATAAAGTTATAAAGACCAGGCCATTTTGCAGAATGGAATTGTTAGACACCAGAAGGCATAAGTTTTAACATGAGAATGGGAAATATTAGAGGAGATGTGCAAAACAAAGTTTTTCACATGGAGATTGGTAGTTGCCTAGAACACCCTGCCTGGGGATTTGCTGGAAACATGGACAATAACATTTATAAGGCAGGAAGGCAGGTGAATGGGATTAGTTTAAATTGGCATCATGGTCAGAGTAGACAGTGTGGATTGAAGGGCCTGTTTCTGTGCTGTACTGTTAAATGATCTATGTTCCATGTTCTCTGTGCTATTGAATAGTGGAGCAGGCTTTTGAGGTTCAAGGCAGGCTACTCTTTGTGCTATTGTCATACATCTTGTGTGCCTGCTTTTCAAATTTTATTGAAACTTAAAGATATGCTCTAATTATACCTTCTATGGGATGTATATAAAGTTAATTAAGAATTGTGCACTTGTTGTTCCGGTTTGCCATTTCTGAGAATTAGTGTGTTCATTCAGTGAATTTGTGTTCATTGAACGAACGTGGGTATTCCAGGAAAGAGTGGGTGTGATAATATCACCAGCAATCCCATTGAAGCAGATTCTCCAACGGGAGAAAATCTGCAGATGCTGGAAATACAAGCAACACACACAAAATGCTGGAGGAACTCAGCAGGCCAGGCAGCATCTATGGAAAAGAGTACAGTCAATATTTTGGGCCGAGACCCTTCAGCAGGACTTCATCAGCTGAGAGTTGCTCCGGCATTTTGTGTGTGTGGCTCAAGATTTCCAACATAGAACATAGAACATTACAGCACAGCACAGGCCTTTCAGCTGACCATTTAAACTACCCTAAGATCAATCTAACCCTTCCCTCCCACATAACCCTCCTATTTTCTATCACGCATGTGCCTATCTAAGAGCCTTTTAAATGTCCCTGATGTATCTACCTCAACCACTACCCCAGCAGCACATTCCACACACCCACCACTCTCCATGTAAAAAACTTCCGATATCCCTCTATCTTTTCCTTCAATCGCCTTAAAATTAAGCCCCTCTTATCTGCAGAATCACTTGCGTTTAACATCTTTGTGAATCTATTCTGACCTAATCACATTTTTTTCTATAGCAATGTAACTGCACGCAATACTCCAAGCCTAACCAACGATTAGTATAACTGTAGCATGATGTCCCAGCTCCAGTACCTAGTACATCTGACAATGAAGGCAAGCATGTTGTACACCTTCTTCACCACTCTGCTTACCTGGTTTTCCACTTCTGGTGAAACTACATCCTTGTAGCCTTAGGGCTACCTGTTCTACAATACTTCTCAGGGCTCTGCCATTCATTACACATGTACTAACTTCCCAAAATTAATTATATATTAATTAACTTTAGTTCAATGGGATTGAATCTCTTTAGCCAGAGGTTGGTGAATCTGTAGAATTCATTGTCAAGTCATTGGCTGTATTTAAAGCAAAGGTTGATGGCTTCTTAATTAATCAGGGTGTCAAAGGTTACAGGGTTAAGGCAGGAGAATGGGGTTAAGAGGGATAATAAATCAGCCATGAGAGAATGGTGGGGCAGACTCGATGGACTGAACAGCCTAATTTTGCTCCTATGGTTCAGTGGGATTGCTGGTGTTCCACCACTGTAGTGTCATCACACCCACTCTTTCCAGGAATATCCACATTCTACAAATGAATGAACTAATTCAGCCAGAGACTTTTTCCCAGGGCAGACATGGCTAATACAATGGGGCAGCTGGAGGAAAGTATAGGGGGAAAGTCAGAAATAAGTTGTTTTACACAGAGAGTGGTGGGTGTGTATAAAACACTGTCAGGGTGGTGGTACAGGCAGATACAGTAGATATAGTAGAGCATCGCTTGCTGCTCCAGCTTCCTCCCACATTGCAGAAACTTATGGATTACGGTTAGTAAATTATTGGCACGCTATGTTCACGCCAGAAGCATGGTGACACCTCCAGGCTGCCTCCAGCACATCCTTAGACTGTTTTCTCTGTTGACTCAAACGATGCATATACAGTAAGTTTTGGTATTTCAATGTACATGTGACAAATAAAGCTAATCTCTGTCTTTAATCTGTTAAGGATTTTCCTTGTGCTGTTTGAATTGAATTGAATTGATTTTATTTCTTACATCCTTCACATACATGAGGAGTAAAAATCTTTATGTTACGTCTCCATCTAAATGTGCAATGTGCAATCATAGTAATTTATAATAATTTATAATAAATAGAACAGTCAATGTAATATAGAGTACACTCAAATCAGTGTGAGTTCATCAGTCTGATGGCCTGGTGGAAGAAGCTGTCCCGGAGCCTGTTGCTCCTGGCTTTAATGCTGCGGTACCGTTTCCTGGATGGTAGCAGCTGGAATAGATTGTGGTTGGGGTGTCTCAGGTCCCCAATGATCCTTTGGACCCCTTTTTCCACACCTGTCTTTGTAAATGTCCTGAATAGTGGGAAGTTCACATCTACAGATGCACTGGGCTGTCTGCACCACTCTCTGCAGAGTCCTGTGATTGAGGGAAGTACAGTTCCCATACCAGGCAGTGATGCAGCCAGTCAGGATGCTCTCAATTGTGCCCCTGTAGAAAGTTCTTAGGATTTGGGGGCCCATACCAAACTTCCTCAACTGTCTGAGGTGAAGGAGGGACTGTTGTGCCTATTTCACTACACAGCTGGTGCGTACAGACCACGTGAGGTCCTCGGTGACGTTTATCCCGAGGAACTTGAAGCTGTTTACCCTCTCAACCCCAGATCCATTGATGTCAATAGGGGTTAGACTGTCTCCATTCCTCCTGTAATCCACAACCAGCTCCTTTGTTTTTGCAACATTGAGGGAAGTAGTTGTTTTCTTGACACCACTGTATCAAAGAGCTGACTTCTTCCCTGTAGGCCACCTCATTATTGTTTGAGATTAGACCAATGTAGTGCCGTCGGCAAATTTAATTAGCAGATTGGAGCTGTGGATGGTGACACAGTCATGGGTATACAGGGAGTAAAGGAGGGGACTCGGTTCACAGCCCTGAGGAGCTCCTGTATTGAGAGTCAGAGGGGTGGAGGTGAGGGAGCCCACCTCTTACCACCTGCCGGCGATCTGACAGAAAGTCCGGGATCCAGCTGCACAAGGCAGGGTCAAGGCCAAGGTCTTCGAGCTTCCTGTCGAGCCTGGATGGAGTTAGGGTGTTGAATGCTGAACTGTAGTCCAAGAACAGCAATCTCACGTAAGCAACCTTCTTCTCCAGATGTGTAACATAGAAACATAGAAAACATACAGCACAATACAGGCCCTTCGGCCCACAAAGCTGTGCCGAACATGTCCCTACCTTAGAACTACCTAGGTTTTACCCATAGCCCTCTATTTTTCTAAGCTCCATGTATCCATCCAGGAGTCTCTTAAAAGACCCTATCGTTTCCGCCTCCACCACCGTCGCAGGCAGCCCATTCCACGCACTCACCACTCTCTGTGTAAAAAACTTACCCCTGACATCTCCTTTGTACCTACTTCCAAGCACCTTAAAACTATGCCCTCTCGTGCTAGCCATTTCAGTCCTGGGAAAAAGCCTCTGACTGTCCACACGATCAATGCCTCTCATCATCTTATACACCTCTATCAGGTCACCTCTCATCCTCTGTCGCTCCAAGGAGAAAAGGCCAAGTTCACTCAACCTATTTTCATAAGGCATGCTCCCCAATCCAGGCAACATCCTTGTAAATCTCCTCTGCACCCTTTCTATAGTTTCCATATCCTTCCTGTGGTGAGGCGACCAGAACTGAGCACAGTACTCCAAGTGGGGTCTGACCACGGTCCGATATAGCTGCAACATTACCTCTCAGCTCTTAAACTCATTCCCACGATTGATGAAGGCCAATACACCGTATGGCTTCTTAACCACAGAGTCAACCTGCGCAGCTGCTTTGAGTGTCCTATGGACTTGGACCCCAAGAGCCCTCTGATCCACCACACTGCCAAGAGTCTTACCATTAATGCTATATTCTGCCATCATATTTGCCCTACCAAAATGAACCACCTCACACTTGAACTTCAGCTGCCACTTCTCAGCCCAGTTTTGCATCCTATCGATGTCCCACTGTAACCTCTGACAGCCCTCCACACTATCCACAACACCCCCAACCTTTGTGTCATCAGCAAATTTACTAACCCATCCCTCCACTTCCTGATCCAGGTTATTTATAAAAATCACAAAGAGTAGGGGTCCCAGAACAGATCCCTGAGGCACACCACTGGTCACTGACCTCCATGCAGAATATGACCCATGTACAACCACTAAGGTTGTTATGTAGAGCAGAGTCCAGTTTGGGTGGTAGCAAGCTGCAGATGTAGTCCTTGACCAGCCTCTCAAAGCATTTGCTTATTATTGAGGTGGGTGTGACAGGACGCCTTGGACTTGACATGTTACCTTGGCCTTTTTTGGTACAGGGACAATGGTGGATAATTTGAAGCAGGAGGGCATTCTACATTAGCAGAGGAAGAGACTAAAAATGTCTGTAAACACACCTGCCAGTTGTGCTGTGCACGTTCTGAGTACTCGCCCTGGGATGCTGTCCGGTCCCGCAGCCTAGCGACTGTCCACCCGTTGGAAACATCTGTGTACCTCAGCCTCAGAGATGACCAGGTTGTAGGTTGTAGCGGTGGCTTTCCTTGGAGGCTCAGAGTAACCGACATCGAACCGAGCGTAAAAGCGATTGAATTCACCTGGGAGAGAGGCCGCGATGTTGGCGGCACCACGACGTTTGGTTTTGAAGTCTGAGATGGTATGCAGTCCTCACCACAAGTCACGTGTGCTATTTGTTGTGAACCTTGACTCAGTCTTGTCCCTGTATTGTTGTTTCGCAGTCTTGATAGCTTTGCACAGATTGTAGCTGCTTTTCTTGAGCTCTAGTTGATCACCAGTGATGTAAGCCTGATGTCCCATGTGACTGCTCTCCTTGGCCTACTAGGTGGTGGAGTGTGTGTTTGGAAGGTGCATTGAGACATCAGTGGTGGAAGTTGTGAACATTTACAATGGTAGAAATGGACGTCAAAAAGCAGTCTGCCTTGACATAATTAACAGAGCTTCTCAGACACCAGTGAAGGATCAGCTCAAGTCTGACTTCTTCAGGTGTCGCAATGGGAGGACGGACTGCTCAACGTACGAGGGACTGCACTGCTGCCACAAAACAACGATTTTCACAACATATGTCAGTGATAATAAACGTGATTCTGAGTCTGAGGATTCTGTTGCAATGTGGAGGACTGTGGAGCTTATCTGTTGAATTCAGCTGCTGAGTTGAACATCTGCTGCCTTGTATTAGTTTGAGCTGATAAACTGGAAGGAGCATTCACCCCACACAACCATCCCCAACAAGAGAGAGTCCGATCATCTCCTCTTGACATACACAAGCCTGAACCCATTACTCCAGGGGTCACCACTGACCAGCAATTCAACCAAGCCAGACATTTTAACACTCACCAGAGCCTTTCCACCTTCTACAAGGTTCAGGTTATAAAAGTCTGTTGTTATCTCTACCTTCCTTTTCATCAAGTACTGAGAAATCTTTTGACAGAATCTCTGCAAGACAGCAGCTATACTTCATTAGGAGTTTGAATAGATTTGGTTTGTCACCTAAATCACGCGAAAACTTCTATAGATGTATCGTGGAGGGCATTCTGACAGGCTGTATCACTGTCTGGTATGGAGGGGCTACAGCACAGGACCGAAAGGAGCTGCAGAAGGTTGTAAATCTAGTCAGCTCCATCTTGGGTACTAGCCTACAAAGTACCCAGGACATCTTTAGGGAGTGGTGTCTCAGAAAGGCAGCGTCCATTATTAAGGATCTCCAGCACCCAGGGAATGCCCTTTTCTCATTGTTACCATCAGGTAGGAGGTACAGAAGCCTGAAGGCACACACTCAGCGATTCAGGAACAGCTTCTTCCCCTCTGCCATCCGATTTCTAAATGGACATTGAACCCTTGGACACTACCTCACTTTTTTTTTAAAAAATATATATTTTTTTTTACTTCAGTTTTTGCATTATTTTTAATCTATTTAATATACATATATACACTGACTGTAATTGATTTACTTGTTTATTTTTATACTTTCTATATTGCATTGAACTGCTGCTGCTAAGTTAACAAATTTCACAACACATGCTGGTGATAATAAACCTGATTCTGATAGTTATTTCAGAACAGAGAGATTGACAGCAAATTTTGACACCATTTTTGGCAATGTTTACCTCTACGCCTTTCAATCAAGACCAAACAAATAGGATTACACTGCAGAACCCAGGGTCCCACAGAGGACGACTTGGACACAATCCAACAATATTGCAATATTCATTGCCAGTACCGAATATTAAGAGGCCTAGATAAACTGGACGTGGAGAGGATGTTTCCATTAGTGGGGGGGTCTAGGACAGAGGGCACAACCTCAGAGTAGAAGGACGTCATTTTAGAAGAGATGAGGAGGAATTTCTTTTGCCAGAGGGTGGTGAGACACTGTTGTGGAAGCCAAGTCATTGAGTATATTTGAAGCAGAGGTCGATAGGTTCTTGATTAGTCAGGACATCAAAAGTTACAGGAAGCAGGCAGGAGAATGAGGTTGAGAGGGATAATAAGTCAGCCACGATTGAATGGCGGAACATTCTCGATGGGCTCTGTGTCTAATGGTCTAAGGCACAGGAGGGGTAAAACAATAAATCAGATATCAATGGTTTTGAATGCCAAGAGGTAAGTCGGTGGTCAATGCCAATAGCCGAAGGTGAAGATCAACACTTCTGTATGTGATGGGGAAATAAACAACCAAAACTGGACCCACATAACACCTTATCCAGTGAACTGCAGCTTTCATATCTACACAACTTTATTCTTTAGATGAAGCCCACACACAATTTATACACAGGAAGATGCCACTCACAACAAATGAAGGAACATCCAGTTCTTTTGATAGTGCTGATTGAGAAAGCAATGTCCTGGTTGGAAACTGGGAAACTTCCCTGCTCTTTCTACACTGGTGTCATGGGATCATTCATGTCCAGCTCAGCAGGCAGTAAGAAAATTAATTATCAATGGGAAAGAAAGGATTGTGCCTATCCACTGTTGAGCTCTGTCAGGTACCTGTGTATAGAATAGAGCTGTTGACATGAGTGACCAAAGTTTTAGAACATAGGACATGCCTACACAATGCCCATATCCTTCCATTTTCCTCACATTCTTGTGCCTATCTAAAGGTCTCTTCAAAGCCTAATAATATACCTGCCTCTACCACCACCCCAGGCACCCATCAGTCTCTGTGGAAAAAAACTTATCCCCAGCATCTTCTTTGAAATTATCCCCTCTCACCCTAAATGCACACCCTCTGGTATCAGCCATTTCAACCCTGGGAAAAAGATACTGCCTGTCTACTCTATCTATGCCTCTCCTAATCCTATAAACCTCCATCAGATCTCCCCTCAGTCCCTGCCACTCCAGAGAAAACAACCCAAGTTTGTCCAACCTCACGTGATAGCACATCCAGGCAGTATCCTGGTAAACCTCATCTGCACCCTCTTCAAAGCCTTGACATTGTTCAGATAGTGAGGCAACCAGAACCGTACGCAATACTCCAGATGCGGCCTAACCAGAGTTTTATAAAGCTGCAACATAACTTCTTGACTTTTGAACTTTGACTTCTGACTTTTAGTGAAATTGTCTGGCTTGCTCCTCCATTGCACATTAAAATGCAGAGATGGAATTTCAAAAATAAAATCTGTCCTGGTGATAAACAATAACTCTAGCATTCATTTCGAGAGAACTAGAATATAAAATCAAGCATGTAATGCTGAGGCTTTATAAAGCACTGGTTAGACTGCACCAAAGAGTATTGTGACCTGTTTTGGGCCCCATATTAAGAAAGGATGTGCTGCCATTGGAGCGGATCCAGAGGAGGTTCACAAGAATGATCCCAGGAATGAAAGGGTTAACGTACGGGGAGCATTTGATGATGTTGGGCCTGTACCCACTGGAGTTTAGAAAAATGAGGGGGGGGATCTCATTGAAAACTTTCAAATATTGAAAGGCCTAGATAGAGTGGATGTGGAGATGATGTTTCCTATAGTGGGGGAGTCTAGGACCAGAGAGCACAGCCTCAGAATAGAACATCTATTTAGAATGAAGAGGGGGAGGAACTTCTTTAGCCAGAGGGTGGTGAATCTGTGGAATTCATTGCCACAGATGGCTGTGGCGGTGAAATCATTGGGTATTTTTAAAGTGGGGGTTGATAGGTTCTTGATTAATCAGGGTGCCAAAGGTTACAGGGAGAAGGCAGGAGAATGGGGTTGAGAGGGATAATAAATGATAGAAATACAGAGCTGACACGATGGGCCAAATGGTCTAATTTTGCTCCTATGTCTTATGATCTTATGATCCAACAACTCATTCCTCAGGTGGCTCTCCTGATACTGCATAGTGCCTCAGGATTTAGAGCTGGAACTCAGAGACAAATGCCATGTTTCTTTTCACAACCTTCTACCAACTACCAACTGAGCCACGGTGAAGCAGACACTGACAGAAGTCAAGCACATTGGTTCTCAGTACACACTGGACAGAGCACTGCAGTGCTGCTTACCTGTACAGTAATGGCTGCTTTCTTTGTCATAGTTTGATAGGTACCACTAAATGCAACATTGTTGTCCAAATCATTGACAGGGCACTGGAAGAAATACAAGTAGCATCAGTAAACAAGCTCACACTGCAGATCAGTTCAAGCTTTTAAATGAAGGTCCACAACTCCTGACTATTAACTATGAACATAAAACAGTACAGCACAAGATGTTGCTGTGTTGCCCCATCTACAAGGGGAAATTTAGAGTAATCGGTTAACCTACCAACACATCTTTGAGACATGAGGAGAACTGAAGGAAACCCACATTGTCACAGGGAGAATATACAAACTTCACAGGAGGCTCCGTCCCTGGAGCTGAGGGACCAGACCGCAGCACTACCTACTGTTCAAAATGTTTGCTAAAGGCACCACCATCAACATGGTGGCACTGAGCTTTGCTGAAAGACAACACCCATCAGGCCCCTTATCTAAGGATGGCTCAGCCTCAGAATAGAGGGATGCTCGTTTAGAACAGAGATGAAGAGGAATTTCTTTAGCAGAGGATGGTGAATGTCATAGATGGTTGTGGAGGACAAGCCATTGGGTATATTTAAAATTGAGTTTAATGGGTTCTTGAATAGTCAGAGTGTCAAAAGTTACAGGAAGAAGGCAGGAAAATGGGGTTGAGAGGGATAATAAATCAGCCATGATTGAAAGACAGAGCAGATTCGATAGGCTGAAATGGCCTCATTCTGCCCTTATACTTTATGGTGTGACACTATACATTAACATAATGCAGAGAATCCAAACAATCCAGGATCCTGCTCTCTCCTGACTGATTTTATGCAAAATTCTCCACACCTTGGAATAGTTCAACACTCCAAGTGTGGAGACGGTTGGACACACAAAGAAATAACTGGGAGATCGGCAAAATGTAAAATCAGGTTTCTGAACAATTCCTTGCACAAAACCTGCAATGTTTATCCTTCTCTCTCATTCATTGGTATTGGAAAGGAACAGAGATTGCTCTGGAGTAGGTGTGCAAACTAGCTTTGGGAGCACAGGATCATGCAAGGACTGAAACAGTGAGGCTGATGAAGGGTTTTTTGCTTCAGATCACCATCAATCTATTCTCTGCTTCATGTTTGACTGTTAACTCTCTTGGAACAATTATCATGGCTACTAACTCACTTACTTGCTAAATTTCCTCAGCACGGTTGACAAAATGTCTAAATTGCTGCAGTTCCATGCCAAACATACAACGCTCACATGGACCTCCCAAGCCGATGTTCCTCACTTACCAGGACATCCTGAATTGAGACCACAGAACAAGGAAATGCAGAATCCGAGCTCACTTTAACTATTACAGACTCTTCTCCATCGGAGAACTTGTATCTGAAGTACTGAGGAGGGACAACAGGAAAACAATGAAGACATCATAAACTACCGAGACTTTTCAACCTCAGGTACATCATTTTACAGACATTAGCAAGCACACATTATAGAGGATGAGACGCAAGAGATTCTGCAGATGCTGGAAGTCTTGAGTAACACACACACACACAAAATGCTGGAGGAACTCAGCAGGTCAGGCAGCATCAATGGAGGGGAATAAACAGTTGATTGGAGCACTCAAAGGAAGCCCACACATTCCACGGGCAGGACAGTAGAACTGAACTCCGAACTCCAACGCCCCGAGCTGCAATAGTGTCATGCTAACTGCTACGCAACTGTTCAATTTGGGTCGCCTCATTATAGGAAGGATGTGGAAGCTTTGGAGAAGGTGCAGAGGAGATTTAATCCAGGATGCTGCCTGGATTAGACAGCATGCCTGATAAGGAAAGGTTGAGTAAACTAAGGCTTTACTCATTGGAGCAAAGGAGGATGAAAGGTGACTTGATAGCGAGGACAGGGTGGAAATGGCCAAATATACTGTAGGCCGCTTAATCTTAAAGTGATTGAAGGAAGGTGGGTGAGTGCAGAGTGTCAGAGGTACTTTTAAAAAAAAAATGCAGCGTGCTGGGTACCTGGAACACATTTCCAGGGTTGGTAGTAGAGGTAGATACATTAGGGTCATTTAAGAGACTCACAGTGGATGAAAGTAAAATGGAGGGCTCTGAGCAGCAGGGAATGGAGGGATATAGAGCAGATGGGTTAGTTAGCTTGGCACCGTGGTGGGCCGAAGAGCCTTTTTCTGTTCTATGTTCCACTTCCTGTAAGGACTCTATTCCATTCTTCACAGGAGGCCGTGACCCTCTCAAGCTCTTCTCAGACAATATTAAGAAATGGGGTTCAGTTCCCCATTTCACTCCCACGCACCATCACCTGGTTCCTTATTTTGCCCCTTTCCTGAGGGGAAACGCTAGCTGAGTCATTAGTGCTGAACATGGGTGCTGGTGTATTCACCCGACATTCTGTTCTGCAGATGTCAATACAACCAAAATTCTGGAGGCTTTGCTCATGGTGGGCAGGGAAGATGTCTACACGTCACATGCTCAAAGGCGAGAACAGAGGGGAAATTCCCTTTGAAAGCTTCTCAGTACAGCTCCTTAAAATGTTAAACGTCTGTCCTTACCTGAGGTTGAGAAGGCGTTGCATTAAATCTGAACGGTTCGGCAGTTCTGTTTGATAAATAAAAAAAATGTAAAATGACAGATTTTAAAGATTAGCTTTATTTGTCACACGTATATTGAAACAGAGTGAAACGCAACATTGCATCAGTGACCAACACAGTCCGAGGATGTGCTGGGGGCAGCCTGTAAATGTCACTGTGCTTCCAGTGGCAACACAGTATGCGTGCAACTTACTAACGCTATCGTGTACGTCTTTGGAATGCGGGTGGAAACTGGAGCACCTGGAGAAAACCCATGTGGTCATGGGGAGAGTACAAACTCCTTAGACAGCTGCAGAATTGAACCCAGTCACTAGCTCGGTTAATTGTTACCATACTGCCCACAGGTGATTAATGTGCAATTAGAACTTCACAATCTCTGGCTGTTCTATGAAATTTAATAGTTTACTTATTCACTCTGTGGGTGTAGCCACGTAGAAGGTAAACAGTGAATCAAGAACACAGGGCAATCATGAGTCGATCTCTCGTAAATTGCCAAATGCAGGGTGTGAAATAGATCAAATAGTGGAGGCTGTCAGCACCTTTGCTGGTCAAAATATTATACTGCTCCAACTCCTTCTTTCTGGTAGACGCTTTAGACCACTGAATGCCAGGACAAATAGGTACAAGAACAGTTTCTTTCCGTATGCCATCAGTCTTATGAACACTTGAATTTTAGTCTATTATAAACCAAGTCCACCTGTACATACACAGGTATACCTCATTGTATATAGTTCACGATTACTTGCACTATTGTTTTGTTTGCTTTTTGATTCTGTACAGCAAGAGCTCAGAGAAACCGGCATCAAATTCCCTGTATGTGTCCACATACTTGGCGATAATAAAGGATTCTGATTCTGTTTATTGATTCCATGAGTGGCTAACTAGATAGAGATCTTAACTGTATATGCAAGTTGAACTATGGGTAAAGCCTTCTCCACCATTCAGCACATCTACATGAAACACTGTCGCAGGAAAGCTGCAACTATTATCAGGGACCCCACCACCCAGGACGTGCTCTCTTCTTGCTGCTGCCATCAGGAAGGAGGTACAGGAGCCTTGGGACTCACACCACCAGGTTCAGAAACAGTTATTACCCCTCAACCATCAGGCTCCTGAACCAAATGGGATAACTTCACTTGCCCCATCATGTTCCCACAATCTATTGACTCACTTTCAAGGCTCTTTATCATGTTCTCGATATTTACTGCTTATTTATATTACAGTTTCTTCTTTTTGCATTTGCACAGCTTGTTGCCTTCTGCCCTCTGGTTGAAGCCCTAGTTTGGCAGTCGTTCATTGATTCTGTTATAGTTACTATTCTAAAGATTGTTGAGAATGCCCATAAGAAAATGAATCTCACAGTTGCATATGGTGACACATATGTATTTTGATAATAAATTTACTTTACACTTTGAGTTAGGAGGTAGTGTAGCTACTACAGTGCCAGCTCAATTCTGTTGCTATATGTGTATATACATTCTCCCCGTGACCACATTGATTTCCTCAGGGTGCTCTGGTTTCCTCCCACATTTCAAAGCAAGTCACATGGGTCTAATTTGGCAGTGCAGATCATTAGGTCAGAAGGGCCTGTTACCATGCTGCATCTTTAAATAAATAAAAATTCAAATGAGAGGAGCTAGACTAATTCACCCCATCTTCCACACAAAAGTACAAAGAACCACACAAATTACACCTCTGCTCCAAGAGACAAGTTAATGAAGGATATAGACAAGGTACGAGAGAGTGATTGCGGGCTGAGAAGGTAAGTTTACCGTGTGTCTAGACAAGCACTCTATTTATAAATCCAAGGCATGAAGGCCATGAGTGGGGCTAGTATAGATACAGCATGGATGGGACGGGCCAAGTGGCCTGTTTCTATGCTGCTGGACTCTTAACAATAAACAGATAGCTACGTTCTGAGGAACTCTCAGCACAGATATACAATAGCTGCACGAGTGCAGGTCAAATGGGAAATCAGAAAAGCACAGATGTTAGAAATCTAAACTAGACAGGGTGCTCGAAACAAAGAGTGGTACAGGTTGTGACCGAGGACAGGGTCATTGACCCAAAATGTTTTCCTTCTGTACATCAAAGGCAAAACCACAATACTTAACCAAGCAAACTATACTTATCCACAATTGATGAAGCAGTATTGTGCCTGGAGAACACAGGAAGATAACAGGAGCTCTAAACCTTCCTTGAAGCATAGGCAATAATGCTGAATCATTATCACCCACCTTAGGACAAAGTGCTGGATGCGTTTCACGTAGAGTTGGACCGAGGCGTTCTTTTCCGACAGTGTTGAGACATCCACATAGAAATACTGCATCTTCGATTCACTTTTAACTTCTGGCTGACAAAGTGTGCGACTCACATCCTGATAGATGTATTTCCTCTGATACCTGTGGAGAGGTACAGGCAGATTACGTTACACTTCCATCGTGCATGGCAGCGTGACAACAACACCAGCAAGCTGGGTTCAGTCCCCACTGCACGCTGTCCCCATGACCGTGGGCTTCCTCCAGGTGCTCCAGTTCCCTCCCACACTCCAAAAGTGTACAGGTTAGGGTGAGTGAGCTGTTGTCGGAAGCTTAGCGACCCCTTTGGACTGGCCCCAGCACATTCTCGAACTCTGCTGGTCCTTGACTCAAACAACACATTTCACTGTATATTTCCATGTACATGTGATAAGTACAGCTTATCTCTAATAAAGCATTAACAGCTGGAGCAAACAGTGTGGGTACAGTGTGGGTACTGCAGTAGAAATATTGGAGAGAGAATCATCCAATTAGAAAATAATTAGCTCGACATCACTTGTTCCTTCCTAAACACACTGAGAGAAGCTCCCACCCTGCCCTTCAGCTGTTTGCTCATGCAAAGAATGCCAGCAAGCTCCTCAATCTTGTGAATATCACAAATGAGCCCAGCACCATTAACAGACCATAATCAGGAAAAAGCTAACAGGCTATTGTTAAACCCTGTGTCCCCACATCTCCCTTTTTAAATCTAATGATCTAGTGTCTCGACTGAGAGACAACATGGCAGAGATAAAACCCAGTACTAGATCCAATTAGGAACTCTGGAGAAGGTTCTCTACAAAGGAATTATGACAACTGCTCTGCCCAAGACCGCAAGAGACTGTGGACATGGCTGGACATTCATGAAAACCAGCTACTCCTCCGCTGACTCGGTCTACGCTTCCTGCTGCCTCGGGAAAGTAGCCAATGTAATCAAAGACACTCTGATTTCTTCACTTCCATTGGGCAGAAGGTACAAAAGCTTGAAAACATAACAGGAGGCTCAAGGACAGCTTCCACTCCACTGTTGTAAGACCTCTTGTACAATAAAGATAACTCTTGATCTGTGAATCTACCTTGTCATGGCTCTTGCACCTTATGACTACCTGTACTGCACTCTCTGTAACCATAACATTATATTCTACATTGTTATTGCTTTCCTCTTTAATGCACAGATGCTTTGAACGATTTGTATAGATGGCAGGCAAAACAAAGATTTCACTGTATTGCAGTACAACACAGAAATAGGCCCTTCAGCCCATCTAGTTCATGCTGAACTGCTATTCTGCCTAGTCCCATCGGCCCACAGCTAGACCGTAGTCCTCTATACCCCTCCCAAATCTGTCATAAACCACTACAGCACAGAAGCAGGCCCGTCAGCCCATCTAGTCTGATGTGACAATAATAAATCAATGGCAGCCAGGTAAACAGGAGCGAGGAAGGTAACAGAGGAATATGCACTTGGCCTGATAACAAGACAGAGTGAAGTTTCTCAGAAACTTGGATCTGCACCAGATGATTTATTTTTTTTTTACAATTCTCTCTCTCAGGTTTGGAGGCAAGAACTGGACTCTGAACAGCCGCATATTTGCTCAGTGGACTATTGAAACAGCTTTTGTCTATAAAATGAGGTTGGCCATCAAACTTTACAACTCCTCCCTTGGAGGGTCAGACACCCTGAGCCAATAGGCTGGTCCTGGATTTATTTCATAATTTACTGGCATAATTTACATATTACTATTTAACTATTTATGGTTCTATTACTATTTATTATTTATGGAGCAACTGTAACGAAAACCAATTTCCCCCAGGATCAATAAAGTATGACTATGACGAGGTCAGAATCATTCCTTACAGAGCTTCACTGCAAAGGTTGGTGACTTGCATTTGTACTCCTGACAGGCCTAATAAAGTTCAAGTGATAAAGCATTTGTCTGCAGCCTGGACAGATCAGCAGCACACTGCTACCAGCAAGGTCAGGAGCCAAGCAATTCCTACCAAATTGGTTCAGCTAAATTCAAAGGGGAAGGAAGGACCCATTACAGAGTTAGTCCATCCATTACATAGAACAGTACAAGCCCTTTGACTCATGTTGTTGTGTCAACATTTTAACCCACTCTCAGGGTTAGGTTGATTGTTAGAGTAATCAAATACTTCCCTCCAACATAGCTCTGCATCTTCTCTCCAAAGAGAAGAAATAGCTCGCTCAACCTTTCCCTTTGGCTGTTGGTTCCATATATAGACTACTGGCAGGCAGTGACCTCACATCAGCACTGAGAAAGTTTAAGTGGGGAGGAGGAGGGAATGCTGGAATTGTGAGCTGTAGAACGTGCTGTTGGAAAACTGAAGTAAGAGAATGTTGAAAATAACCAGTGAGTTAGGAAGTACCTCAGGAAAAGAAACCCTGAGTCATTGGCACTCACCTCGCCACCACTGAGGACATCTTCAAAAGGCAATGCCTCGTTAAGAACCCTAATCACAACTTAATGCAAACATCTGAACCTTATCTATCACAACCCACCGTGATCAGGGATCCAAATCTGGCTCTTTGTTCAAATTTCGTCTCTTAACCATTGGAACGGTGGAACAATTTTCCCATTCTCAACTTTCCTGAACCGTTCAGCGTTGATGTCATTTCCTCTTCCTTTAAAGGTCTCAACCCTCTCTGTTTCCTGCTTTGCCACTTTTCTAAAGTCTTGCTCATCTCCAACACAAATCTCTCCTCTGCTTCTTGGAAAGCACTCGAAAGGTCTCAGTGCCTCAAGGTATTATAAAACCATAAGATATAGGAGCAGAATCAGGCCATTCGGCCCATCAAATCTGCACTATTTCAGCATGGCTGATCCAATTTTCCTCTCAGCCCCAGTCTCCTGTCTTCCCCTTATATCCCTTCATGCCCCGATGAGTCAAGAATCTGCCTTAAATATACATAAAGACTTGGCCTCCACAGCTTCCTGCGGCAAAGAATTCCACAGATTCACTACTCTCTGGCTAAAGAAATTCCTCTTCATCTCTGTTCTAAAAGGACACCACTCTATTCTGAGGCTGCGTCCTCTGGTCTTAGACTCTCCCACCATAGGAAACATCCTCTCCACATCCACTCTATCAAGGCCTTTCACCATTCGAAAGGTTTCAATGAGGTCACCCCTCATTCCTCAGAATTCTAGTGAACACAGGCCCAGAGCCATCAATGCTCTTCATATGACAAGCCATTCAATCCCAGAATCAGTTTCACAAGCCTCCTTTGAATCCTCTCCAATTTCAGCACATTCCTTCCTCAGATTTTTGTATTTTCTCTCCATTTAGAAAATAGTCAACCCTTTCATTTCTTCTGCCAAAGTGCATGACCATACATTTCCCAACACTGTATTCCATCTGCCACTTCTTTGCCCATTCTCCTCATCTGTCTAAGTCCTTCTGTGGTCACTCTACTTCCTCAAAACTACCTGTCCCCCCACCCGTCTTCATATCATCTGCAAACTTTGCAACAAAGCCAAAAATTCCATCATTCAAATCATTGACATATAACATAAAATGAATCTGTCCCAACACAGACCTCTGTGGAACATCACTAGTCACCAGCAGCCAGTCAGAAAAGGCTTCCTTTATTCCCACTCTTTGCCTCCCGCCCATCAACCACTGCTTTATCCATGCCAGAATCTTCCCTGCAATACCATGGGCTTGTAGCTTGTTAATCAGCCTTGTGTGGTACCTTGTCAAAGGCTTTCTGAAAATCCAAGTACACAACATCAACCGATTCTCCTTTGTCTCTCCTGTTTGTTATCTCTTCAAAGAATTCCAACAGACTTCTCAGGCAAGACTTCCCCTTGAGAAAACCATGCTGACTATGGTCTATTTTTTCATGTGCCTTCAAGTACACTGAAACCACATCCTTGATAATTGGCTCCAACATCTTCCCAACCACTGAGGGCAGACTAACTGGTCTATTATGAACAGTACACAGAACTACCATAGATCAAAAGTAGAGCAGATTAACTGAGGCCCTCCACTGGTCAGGGTCAACCATGGATGTTGCGTGCCAACTGTCCGTGTGATCCCATAAGACATAGGAGCAGATTTAGGCCATCTGGCCCATCGAATGATGAGTATAGATAGGATGGGCTTTTTAACCTCAGGTTGGGTGAGACTTGAACTAAAGGTCCTTGATTAAGGGTGAAAGGTGAAACATTGAAAGAGAACGTCTTCACTCAGAGAGTGGCGAGAGTGTGGAATGAGCTGCCAGCAGAAGTGGTGGATGCGGGTTCGATTGCAATATTTAAGAGAAGTTTGGACAGGTACATGGATGGGAGGGGTTTGGAGGGCTGTGGCCTGGGTGCAGGTCAACGGGACGAGGCAGAAGATCAGGTCGGCACAGACTGGACGGGCCAAAGGGCCTGGTTCTGAGCTGTAGCACTCTGTGACTCGAAACACTTTGCAAATGAGGAGTAAAAATAGCGAGTTATTTTCCTCAAACAACAGGAATTCTGCAGATGCTGGAAATTCAAGCAACACACATCAAAGTTGCTGGTGAACGCAGCAGGCCAGGCAGCATCTGTAGGAAGAGGTGCAGTCGACATTTCAGGCCGAGACCCTTCGTCAGGACATAACAATGAACATAATATTGTATGTGTGGTCCTGACAAAGGGTCTCGGCCTGAAACGTCGACTGCACCTCTTCCTACAGATGCTGCCTGGCCTGCTGCGTTCACCAGCAACTTTGATGTGTGTTGCTTGAGTTATTTTCCTCCTGCTTTGGGGAAGCAGGATAAGTCCGTGGACCCTGATGAAGAAGATCTCCAACACCAGGCGTGGAGGTGAGGACTTTAAAACAAGAAGATGGCAATGGTGGCCGAATCTGATGATCAGCTGTTGACAAGAACCCTTAGTTTGAGTGGCTAACTGTTAAAACAGGATGCTTTAAAACCTCAAATGTTGGCATTCAGAGCCAATGCCTGCAGTCACTTCACCAGGCCACATGAAAAACATTGCTTTCCTATGTCAATCTAAGCAAATATAGAGGATCTGGGCCCCTATCTGCTATTACAAAGTGTTTAACTCCAGGTGCAGGCATTTGCTTTAAACACCTAAATTTTTACCTGTTCCAGTACGGTGGACAGTGCTTAGGCACCTACAGCTCATCAAACTTCCAGTCACGGAAGTTAGTTCCTTGTCCAATATCGTCATAACCCAGTGTGCAGGAGGAATAGGAGGTTGGAAGTGAGGAATGGGAAGGCTGCAATAACACGTACTTTTCTATTGTGTTATCCATTGTAAGCAGAGAGCACCTCCTTTCCAAGTCTCCAATAATCAAGTAAAGAGATCAACACAGCAAGAACAGAGATTACAAAACTGTGGATGCAGTGACAGAGGCAAATCTTCCAAATAAGGACCACTGATCCCTTTCAAAGTCTCCTTCTCCTCAAAACATTTGAAGTGCCAATACACTTACCTTCTATGCTCCCAGCATGCAATGAGAAGTGTGAGCAGGTAAAATGCCAGGAAAATCCCCAGACTGAAGAGCACCCCATTGACGTAGGCCACTGCTATAAGAGGAAACAGAAGAGGACTGATTCAGCACTGAAAATCTTCCCAAGAGTATGATATTACAGAGATCAAAGTCTTCATCAATGAAGGGAATACTGATAATCCAAGATTCTGGATTATACTACTCTATGGTTATATGCCTATGTCCATATGAGGCATTGGAGGTTATATCTTCTCAATAGCATCGAAGATATTGAGAATTATTCTAGACAAACAATTCACACCATGCCATGGCCAACATGCAACAACTGTTGCTGATCATTACTCCTGCATTTGGTAGACAAGTTGAAGCAGCCCAAGAACTTGCAGGAATAAACAGTGACAGAGACAATGATTGATGCTTCTGCTGAGTTGTCAGATCTCACCTCCCTATTGTCTTTTCAGAACAGAACAGTAAAGGTCCTTGTGCCAACCTATATCAACTTGGTGTAACCATTCCCCCTTAAACAGCACACAACCCTCCATTTTCCTTATATCCATGTGCTTAAGTCTTTTAGATGTCTCCATTGTATCAGTCTCTACCATCAGTCCCGACAGTACTTTACAGGCACTTACCAGTCTCTGTAGAAAGAACACACCTCTGATTTCTCCCCTAAATCTTCCTCAAGTCACTTTAAATGGATGTGCTCTGGTATTGGCCATCACCATCTTGGGGAAAAGGTGCTGGCTGTCCACCTATACATCTTCATCAAGTCACCTCTCATTCTCCTTCGCTCCAAAGAGAAAAGCCCTAGTTCACTCAACTTCTACTCATAAAACATGCTCTCTAATCCAGGCAGCATCCTGGTGAATCTCCTCTGCACCCTCTCTAATCCAGGCAGCATCCTGGTGAATCTCCTCCGCACCCTCTCTAATCCAGGCAGAATCCTGGTAAATCTCCTCTGCACCCTCTCTAATCCAGGCAGCATCCTGGTGAATCTCCTCTGCACCCTCTCTAATCCAGGCAGCATCCTGGTGAATCTCCTCTGCACCCTCTCTAATCCAGGCAGAATCCTGGTAAATCTCCTCTGCACCCTCTCTAATCCAGGCAGCATCCTGGTGAATCTCCTCTGCACCCTCTCTAATCCAGGCAGCATCCTGGTGAATCTCCTCTGCACCCTCTCTAATCCAGGCAGAATCCTGGTAAATCTCCTCTGCACCCTCTCTAATCCAGACAGCATCCTGGTAAATCTCCTCTGCTCCCTCTCTGAAGCTTCCACATCCTTCCTATAATGAGATGACCAGAAATGAACATAATATTGTATGTGTGGTCTAACCAGACTTTTATAGAGCTGTAACATCACCTCACAGCCTTCATTAGTTGGGGGATTGAGTTCAAGAGGCAGAACACCATACATTTCAGTCAAAGGCAACAAGAATAGCATGCTATCACAACAGTATGTCACCGAGATGAGATGAGAGGTCAGGGCTAATAATTCCTGAAGGACTGTCAGGAACTCAAATCTCGACATTGTGCAGGGGAGGAAAATCCCATCTGCTTCACTGAAGTCCCTCAGGAAGGGAACTCTCCTATCCTTGAAAAATAAAAAAAAACTGCAGTTACTGGAAATTTAAAATAAAAAGCAGAAAATTTTGGAAACACTTAGCAGGTCAAGCAGCATCTCTGGAAAGAAGAAATAGAGATAATGTTTCAGGTCCAAGATATGAGGAAGGGCACTGGACCTGCAGTGTTAAATCCATTTCCATCTCGCACCCTTACCTGGTCTGGTCTGTGTATAACTCCAGACCAGCAGCCAAGAAAGCCATCAGTCCAGAGAAAAGACATCAAGGTAGGGTTGAAACTACAAGCTATGCCAGCAACCTTGTGAATGAATTCACAAAATGGAACACCATATCCCAATGAGGCAGGGCTTGAGGACACAGAGAGCAGCATTAACTATGTGTAAATGATATCTGTGTTGTTCATACAAGCTGTGTATGGGGACACAAGGAGTTTTGAATATTAGAGATTTAGTTGAACACAAATTCTCTGGCACTTTGGTTGCCCTTGAGAACTGGTTACACAACTTTCTCCAAGCTGAAATGCTCACAATTCACAGCTGGCACCACAGTCACATTCAGGATTTTAGTTCGATTCCCCAAACCCATCGGCTCATCTGGAAAGAGAGAAAAAAAGAAATATATTCTAACATCAGATTGAGACATTCAACAATAGAAAATCTGCAAGTTCAGTCACTGAGTTATATAGTCCTTTGACCAAACTGGTCCAAGCTAGTCAAGGTGCCTACCTGAACAAATCCCTTTTCCTTGTGTTTAGTTGATAGGAAAAGGCAGAATAAGTTTGGCATGGCCTAGATTGGCAGAAGAGCCTGTTTCTGTGCAATATTACTCTATGACTCTATCTAAATAAAAACAAACTCCAAGCAGCAGACAGAAATAATTTTTAAGAAACTGCAGATGTTGGGCATCAAATAAAAACATTGAGTGCTAGAAACACTCAACTGGTCGGGCAGCATCTGAGGGAAGAAAAACAGAATTCCCTTCCACTGCAGACTTCATTTATTAGGTTTTCAATCATTCTTATTGTCCAGACTTCAGGGGAGTGTGTAAGGAATGGGGAGACGGAGAGTGCAGAAAGGGCACACCCTCCCACCAGCTCATAAATCATCCTGGTGAACCTTCTCTGAACTGTCTCCAGTAAAAGGTCACAGACATCCAGTTTAAGTTGCCGAAGTGCTGGCCCTTCCCCCTTACTTTGTAATCTGAGTCACATAGTACCTAAGAAATGGCTGAATCAGAGTCAGGTTTATTACCAATGATATACATCCAGTAGCCACATTATCAGATACCTCCGGTACCTAATAAAATGGCCACTGAGTGTGTGTTCATGGTCTTCTGCTGCTGTAGCCCGTCCACTTCAAGGTTCAACATGTTGTGCATTCAGAGATGTTCTTCTGCACACCACTGTTGTAACGTGTGGTTATTTGAGTTACTGTCACCTTCCTGTCAGCTTGAACCAGTCCTGCCATTCTCCTCTGACCTCTCTCATTAACAAGGCATTTTCACCCACACAACTGCTGCTCACTGGATGTTTTTTTTTGTTTTTTTGCACTATTCTCTGTAAACTCTAGAGACTGTTGTGTGTGAAACTCCCAGGAGATCAGCAGTTTCTGAGATACTCAAACCACCCTGTCTGGCACCAACAATCATTCCACAGTCAAAGTCACTTCAATCTCATTTCTTCCCCATTCTGATGTTTGGTCTGAACAACAACTGAAGCTTTTGAGTGCGATATATTGTTGAGTCAGAGTGCTGGGGTATGGCCCCTTCCCCCCGGACAGTCTGGTTTAGTCAGGTGCCTGTTACCTACTTCCACAATAGCTGGAGGTGCTCTTTGCCCTTCTCTGCCTTCTTCCAGAAGACAAACCCTTGTGTTTATCACCGCCACCCCACCTTCCTTACACAGCGCCCCCGTTCGTACCTTCTTTCAGTGGGTAGAAGGGCAGGGCACCACCACACACCTCGTCCTCAGTCTTCACCACCACCACCACATAAAAACTGCTGTTTCGGAAATCCTTCCGCTGTTAGGACGAAACAAGACACGCTTGATTATCACAAAGGTGCTGACTATCACGCAGTTCACTGCCCTAGACAACCTTGATAGAAACAGAAAATAGTCTTTTAATATTTGGGGGGCAGGGTGGGGGGAGAGAAAGAGAGGAGCCCTCCAGCACCCAGGGAATGCCCTTTTCTCACTGTTACCATCAGGTAGGAGGTACAGAAACCTGAAGGCACACACTCAGTGATTCAGGAACAGCTTCTTCCCCTCTGCCATCTGATTTCTAAATGGACATTGAATCCGTGAACACTACCTCACTTTTTAATATATATAATTTCTGTTTTTTTGCACGATTTTTAATCTATTGTACTGTATTTGATTTACTTTTTTTTTCTAGATTATGTATTGCATTGAACTGCTGCTACTAAGTTAACAAATTTCACGTAACATGCCGGTGATAATAAACCTGATTCTGAAATTCTCCTTGGGTCACTTCTGCAGGTCTTGCCACTGACTACTTTAATAAGCACAGTCAGCTTCGGCAAAATGAATGAGAGTGTATGAGTGAGGGTTCATCCCATGCCTGATACTCACATAGTTGTTAAACATCAGCAATCAAATTCAAACTCCATCCTTTCTTCTCCTCTCTCTCAATGTATAAGTTTGCTGATGCCACAACAATTGTAGGCCGTATCTCGGGTAATGATGAGTTTGAGTACAGAGAGGAAATTAAGAACCTGGTGACATGGTGCGAAGACAATAACCTATCCCTCAACGTCAGCAAGACGAAGGAATTGGTTGTTGACTGCAGAAGCAGTAGTGGACTGCACGACCCAATTTACATCGGTGGTGCGCAAGTGGAACAGGTCAAAAGATTTAAGTTCCTCGGGGTCAATCACAAATGACTTGGTCCAACCAAGCAGAGTTCACTGCCAAGAAGGCCCACCAGCGCCTTTACTTCCTGAGAAACTAAAGAAATTTGGCCTGTCCCCTAAAACCCTCACTAATTTTTATAGATGTACCGTAGAAAGCATTCTTTTAGGGTGCATCACAACCTGGTATGGAAGTTGTCCTGTCCAAGACCGGAAGAAGCTGCAGAAGATCGTGAACACGGTGCAGCACATCACACAAACCAATCTTCCATCCTTGGACTCACTTTACACCGCACGCTGTCGGAGCAGTGCTGCCAGGATAATCAAGGACACAACCCACCCAGCCAGCACACTTTTCGTCCCTCTTCCCACCGGGAGAAGGCTCAGGAGCTTGAAGACTCGTACGGCCAGATTTGGGAACAGCTTCTTTCCAACTGTGATAAGACTGCTGAACGGATCCTGACCCGGATCTGGGCCGTACCCTCCAAATATCCGGACCTGTCTCTCGGTTTTTTTGCACAACCTTACTTTCCCTTTTCGATTTTCTATTTATGATTTATAATTTAAATTTTTACTATTTACTATAGATTTGTAATCCAGGGAGCAGGAAGCACAGAATCAAATATCGCTGTGATGATTGTACGTTCTAGTATCAATTGTTTAGCGACAATAAAGTATAAAGTACTCAATATATCCCCTTCCCCAGCTGATTAGCAAACACCTCCAGTCTAAGCCCCTCGCTGAGGGAGGAGGTGGGGGAAGGAAGCCCACCTTTACTCTACTCTGCCCCAGAGGAAAGTCTTAAGTCTCCCGAAATCCGAATGAGGAACTACCACGAGGAAAATTCCAAGTCGACCCTCGGAGAGGAGAGAGAGAGGGAGAGTGTGTGTGTGTGTGTGTGTGTGTCCATCTTGCGAGACCATGGATCTGCGCCTGGAAAGTCTTCACAGGCCTGGGCAAGGTTGTATGGAAGACCCTCTCCACGACACCGATGTTGTCCAAGGGAAGGGCATTAGGACCCATACAGCTTGGCACCAGTGTCGTCGCAGAGCAATGTGTGACTAAGTGTCTTGCTCAAGGACACAACACGCTCCCTCAGCTGGGGCTCGAACTCATGACCTTCAGGTCACTAGTCCAATGGCCGTAACTACTTGGCCACGTGCCCACACACGTACATACAACCAGCTGTGTGTGTGTATGTGTATATGTATATGTGTGTGTGTGTGTGTGTGTGTGTGTGTGTGTGTGTGTGTGTGTGTGTGTGTGTATATATATATATATACACACACCAATAGTTTGCACTCATGTACAATTATTAAATTGACTTTATTTCTTATATCCTTCACATACATGAGTAAAAATCTTTTCATTACATCTCCATGTGAATGTGCAATCACAGTAATTTATAATAAATAGAACAGGCAGTGTAATATAGAGTACACTCAAATCAGCATAAGTTCATCAGTCTGATGGCCTGGTGGAAGAAGCTGTCCCGGAGCCTGGTGGTCCTGGCTTTTATGCTGCAGTACTGCTTCCCAGATGGTAGCAGCTGGAATAGATTGTGGTTGGGGAGACTTGGGTCCCCAATGATCCTACGGGCCCTTTTTACACACCTGTCTTTGTAAATGTCCTGAATCATGGGAATTTCACAACTACAGATGCGCTGGGCTGTCTGCACCACTCTCTACAGAGTCCTGCGATTAAAGGAGGTACAGTTCCCATACCAGGCAGTGTGCAGCCAGTCAGGATGCTCTCAATTGTGACCCTGTCGAAAGTTTTTAAGGATTTGGGGGCCCATACCCAACTTCCTCAACCGTCTGAGGTGAAAGAGGTGCTGTTGTGTCTTTTTCACCACACTGCTGGTGTGCACAGACCACATGAGGTCCTCGGTGATGTTTATGTCGAGGAACTTAAAGCTGTTCACCCTCTCAGCCCCAGATCCATTGATGTCAATAGGGGTTAGCCCGTCTCCATTCCTCCTGTAATCCACAACCAGCTCCTTTGTTTTTGTGGCATTGAGGGAGAGGTTGTTTTCTTGACACCACTGTGTCAGAGATATGACTTCTTCCCTATAGGCCACTTCGTTATTGTTTGAGATAAGGCCAATCAATGTAATGTTGTTGGCAAATTTAATTAGCAGATTGGAGCTGTGGGTGGCGACACAGTCATGGGTATACAGGGAGTAAAGGAGGGGACTTAGTACACAGCCCTGAAGGGCTCCTTTGTTGAGGGGCAGAGGTGAGGGAGCCCACTCTTGCCACCTGCCGGCGATCTGACAGGAAGTCCAGGATCCAGCTGCACAAGGCACGGTCAAGGCCAAGCTCTGTGAGCTTCCTGTTGAGCCTGAAGCTGAACTGTAGTCCAAGAACAGCATTCTCACATAAGCATCCTTCTTCTCCTGGTGTGTTAGGATGGTGTGTAGAGCTGTGGCTGCTGTGTCATCAGTTGATCGGTTGTGTCAGTAGGCGAATTGTAAGGGGTCCAGTGGGGATGTAGTCCTTGACCAGCCTCTCAAAGCATTTGCTTATTATTGAGGTGAGTGCAACAGGACACCAGTCATTCAGGAATGTTATCTTGATCTGTTTTGGTGCAGGGACAATGGTGAATGATTTGAAGCAGGAGGGCACTCTGCAGTGGGAGAGGAAGAGATTAAAAATGTCTGTAAACACACCTGCCAGTTGTGCTGTGCACGTTCTGAGTACTCGCCCTGGGATGCTGTCTGGTCCCGCAGCCTAGCGACTGTCCACCCGTTGGAAACATCTGTGTACCTCAGCCTCAGAGATGACCAGGTTGTAGGTTGTAGCGGTGGCTTTCCTTGGAGGCTCAGAGTAACCGACACCGAACCGAGCGTAAAAGCGATTGAATTCACCTGGGAGAGAGGCCGCGATGTTGGTGGCACCACGACGTTTGGTTTTGAAGTCTGAGATGGTATGCAGTCCTCACCACAAGTCACGTGTGCTATTTGTTGTGAACCTTGACTCAACCTTGTCCCTGTATTGTTGTTTCGCAGGTTTGGTCAAGTGTGTTATCTCCACGAGTACTCACCTGAATGTGCTGACAAAACTTAGAGAGACTTTCGTCAGTGACGCTCGATTGAAGGCACCGGCGACAATGGAGGGAGCCTTCGGGTGTGCAGTCTCCAGCGTGTTGATGGTCTCGTAGAGTTCCTTGAGAGCCAGGTCAGTATCAGCCCGCAGCGGAATATGATGATAACAGCCGTGAACTCCCGAGGCAGCCAGCAGCGTAAGCTCTATGTCGCGTGGTAAATGCTGCTCGCACGGAACTGTTGATCCAGGGTTTCTGGTTCGGGAAGACCCTGCCTGACTTCTGGGGGCAACATCATCGATGCACTTGGAGACATCCTCATCATGGACGACATTCTAGTCGACGTCATCAAAGCAGTCCTGCAGCCTGGAGACCGATTGGTCAGACCAACAGTGGACGGTTTTAACGATGGCCGCCTCTTGTTTCAGCTTCTGCCTGTACGTCAGCAAAAGCAGGATCGAAGAGTGGTCTGATTTTCCAAAAGCTGGTCGAAGGACAGCTCTGTAAGTGTTGCGGAAGGGAGTGTAGCCGTGGTCAAGTGTGTTATCTCCACGAGTACTCACCTGAATGTGCTGACAAAACTTAGAGAGACTTTCGTCAGTGACGCTCGATTGAAGGCACCGGCGACAATGGAGGGAGCCTTCGGGTGTGCAGTCTCCAGCGTGTTGATGGTCTCGTAGAGTTCCTTGAGAGCCAGGTCAGTATCAGCCCGCAGCGGAATATGATGATAACAGCCGTGAACTCCCGAGGCAGCCAGTATTCTAAGTGTGTTTACTTATGTTGGGTCTCACAGAAACCAATGGAAAATGACAAAGATACTGTTGTTTAGGTAAGGAGATGATCATCATTCAGGGCAAGTTGTACTTTCTCCTCTTTGAATTGTGCCTGGCATCTATTTTGTCTTCCTGAAAGAGTAATTGGTGTTTTTGCTTATCACCTCTTCTGAAAGACTCTTCCCATAGGAATGTGCCAATGGATTAGATGATCAAGTTTCAGAGATCAAGTTATAATCCTGTGACTTCAAAGTTGACGCATGGTTACTGCATGTTGTCAGTACTGCAGGGCTTGATTTAGAGGAGAGACAAGATAAATTGGGGCAGTTTTCCCTAGAGTGAAGAAGCCTAAAAAGGTGACCTTATAACTTGAGTATACCTTTGAACCAATGAGAAAAAAAACCTCAGCATGTTTACAAATTAAAGAAATCTTGAACTGATGGATATTAAGCTGTTTTTGTTTATACATCAGTATTTCATACTACACTTTCCAAACTTTTCTGACATGTCATTCTGATAGACAGTGATAGTGTGCTGAAAGCTTAATCCTGAAGGTCATTCAACTCAATCTCAAACCTACATTGATAAATCTACTTTGCCTAATTTCCCTTCATACTTCTTGCCAATAAAAACATCAACCTCTGATTTTAAATGAACATTAGATTTTTATCAACACACACAAAATGCTGGAGGAACTCAGTATGCGAGGCAGCATCTATGGAGAGGAATAAACTGTTGACATTTCAGGACAACATCCTTTTTCAGGACTGATAACGAAGGGGTAAGAAAGCAGAATGAGAAGGTGTGGAGGGGGAAGGGAGGAGATGGAGGATGGAGGTGTTAGATGAAGCCAAGTGGGTAGGAAAGCTAAAGGACTGGAGAGGAAAGAATCTGACAGGAGAGGAGAGTGGACCATAGGAGAAAAGGAAGAGGAGGGGACCCAGGGGGAGGTGATAGGCAGGTGGGAAGAGGTAAGAGGCCAGAGTGGGGAATAGAAGAAGGGAGAGAGAGGGAAAAGTTTTTTTTACCATCAATGTTCATGCCATCAGGTTGGAGGCTACCCAGAAGGAACATAAAGTATTGCTCCTCCACCCTGAGGGAGGCCTCCTCTTGGCACAAGAGGAGGCTGTGGACCAACATATTGGAACAGGAATGGGAATTGGAATTAAAATATTTGTCCAGCGGGATGTTCTGCTTGTGGTGGATGGAGCAGAGGTCCTCGACAAAACAGTCCCCCAAATTACGACAGGCCTCATTAGTGTAGAGGAGGCCTCATCGGGAGCACCAGACACAATAGACAACCCCTGCAGATTTGCAGGTGAAATGTTGCCTCACCTGGTAGGACTGTTTAGAGCCCTGAATGGAGGTGAGGGAGGCCACTTGCAGGGATAAGTGCTGGGTGGGAGAGTAGTGGCAATGGACAAGGAAATCATGAAGGGAACAATCCCTGCAGAAAGCAGGGCATGGAAGTAAGGTATGTTTAGTTGTATGATCCCTCGGGAAATAGTGGAAATTGTGGAGGATGATGTGTTAGATGCAGAGGCTCATGGGGTGGTAGGTAAGGACAAAAGGAACTCTATCACTGTTAAGGTGGAGAGATAATAGGGTAACCACGGATGTTCAGAAAATGGAGGAGATACAGGTGATGGCAGGTGAGAGCAACATCAATTGTGGAGGAAGGGAAATCCCATTCTTTGAAGAAGGAAGACATCTCTGATGTCTTGAAAAAGAAGGCCATATCCTGGGAACAGACATGGTGGAGATAAAGGATTTGAGAAAAGGGAATATAAAGCATTTTTGCAGGGTGGGAAGAGGTATAATCAAAATAACCAGGGGAATCAGTCGGTTTATAAAAGATGTCAGTCAACAGTTTGTCTCCAGGGATGGAGACAGAGTGATCAAGAAAAGGGAAGGGAGGTGTCAGAGATGGACCAAGTGAATTTAAGGGTGGAAGTTAGAGGCGAAGTTGATGAAAGTAACGAGCTCAGCATGGGCACATGAAGCAGCACCAATGCAGTCACCAATGTAGTGGAGGAACAGTTGGGGAGTATTACCGGGGAAGGCTTGGAACACACACTTATTCTATGTAGCTAACAAAGAGGCAGGCAAAAAAAAAAATCCCCCCCTCCCCTCTTCTTCTATTCCCCACTCTGGCCTCTTACCTCTTCTCACCTGTCTCTCATCTCCCCCTGGGTCCCCTCCTTCTTCCCTTTCTCCTATGGTCCACTCTCCTCTCCTATGATTCTATCCTCTCCAATCCACCTGGCTTCTTCTAGCTAGCCTCCTTCCCCTTTTTATTCTGGTGTTTTTCCCCTTCCTTTCCAGTCTGGATGAAGGGTCTTGGCACAAAATGTTGAATGTTTATTCATTTCCATAGCTGCTACCTGACCTGCTGAGTTCCTCCAGCATTTTGTGTCTGTTGCTGTTAAAGAGGAAGGCATAGCTGGGGCTCAAGTGGGTGCCCATGGCTAACCCTCGAGGGGAGGAGCTGAAGGAAAAACTGTTGAGGGTGAGTTATTTCACCTCTCATTTCACAGATATGGGCTTCATAACTTTACCGAGGGCATATTAACATGCTTCATTCATATTTTTGTGGTGGGAAATTTTGGCTTCCCAGTTGTGCATTTGGGATTACACCAAACCAAATACACTTTTGAAGTGCCTATTCTACAGCTAATTAATATTTGTGTTCACATGTTCCTGATTATAATGAAAGAAATTCAACACAGTGATATATCTCACAGAGTGTGATGAAAATCTCAGAATCAGATTTAATATCTTTTCTTTTCAAAAATTTTTATTGTTATACAAAAGAAATAACACGAGTACATTGAAGTAACAACACTTACAATGTCTCAAAAAAGACATCTTAAAGATTGAAAAATAATTTGTGATAACAAATGCAGCCCCCCTGGCCACCCTCAGGGTCGCTCGGCTCGCTGTCGTCTAGGGAAACAGCCTCGGCCCCGCCAAACTGGGTAATTCGTTTGTGTGGATGCTGTGTGAGGTACCCCACCCCGCCCAAATAACAGACAATACACCAGATACAATTAAATGATTTACAGTTTATAGATATTACTGGAACTACATAATTAAAAGAGAATAAAATATAAAAGGAAAATAAAAGGCGCCACACTTATCAAAGTTCAATCTCTTCGTGCACAAAAACTGTTGGAGCTCAAGGACCTTCTTCTTCACCCTGCGACCCCTCGGACCACCTTGACCGGCCGCCTGGGACCAACAACGGTGGTCGACCAGACACTCCACACGAGTCCATCTCCGTCTCCTCGCCGAATGTCCCGCTCGGGGTCCGACCCCGTTAGCGGACTCACAGCACCTGGTCCATCCTCTGTCTCGCTCTCCCGCCTTCTGCCCCAAAACCCCCTCGCAAACAGTATCTTCAAATACACCAAAACCATAACAACTATCCCAATTGGTTAATAGCACCCTCTTATCACCCTCTAAACCACAATAAGCTGCTAGCGCAAACTTTCTCAGCGTTAAAGCACAACAAAGCCGCTTTCCCCAGATTAACATAACAAAAACGCCATTTTAATTAGCCTCCGCAGTAACATAAAAATCGAAACCCCCTTACACTCTCCCCCCACCAAATAAAGTCATGTCCTCATGACTTCTAAATAACTCGCCACCCAGTCCTACAGACACACAACACACACATACACAGATACACACAGTGACAGTGCTCCCCAAACAGTGGACCTTACTCCCCTCCCACGGGCGCTAAATAGGCCAACCTATCTGGGAGCTTCTTAACCCTCTGAGACCTCCGTACCCCCTCACCTAAACCCACAAGGCTCAGACACTACTAGGGATACCTCGGGCCTACTTGCCAACTCCTCTCTCACTCAGGCCACCACTACAGCTCGGAGCCCCCTGTCCCGTGTCCGGGGCCCAGCCTCTCCTCCTTCCTGATCCTGCCGTAACTCAGACTGCCCACAGCTAGCCCTCCCCACTACACCTGACTCAGTGGGAGAAGGGCCAAAGGTCTCTTCGTCAATCACGGGGAAGTTAGCGAAAGGCAGCATGTACCACATGTGCAGCACATCATCCTTCGAATCCGTATTCTTCCTCATTCCTTCGATCGGTAGCTGCTGTTTGAGTTTCTCCAAACTGAAACATTTAGCTGGGGCTACCCCTTCAGCCTCCTGCAGTCGAGACGTCAGCTTCTTCGGGGACTCCTTCAACTCTCACCACAGCCTCAGCAGTTCTGACTCAGGGTTCCTGGCCATCTCAATCTGGGACGCAGTTACCCCACCAGCTTCTTCCACCCTGACCTGAAAAGCAGCAGTTAAAGGATGTTCAGCCTCCAGTTGTTTCTTTCTGAGGGTGTCTTCCAGGTCAACTTTCAGTTTTTCCACTTCATTTAAACTCGCGATAGTCATCTTCAGGTTCTTTTCAAGCGTCCGCCTCCCTTTTCCGAGATCTGTCCTCCATTTCTTTACCTCCTTGGGAGTGTAGTCAAACTCCCCTCCCTGGGCTCTCGGTTTTCTGTTGACCTTAGTCAGAACACTTCCTTGATCTTCCCCAACTTGTAAATCTTCCAATCTGTTCTGAATGTACGTCTTGAGTTTCTGCTGATCCCTTCGAAGGTGGGTCATTGTTTCTTCTCGCTGGATTAATTCGTCAGTATATGACCGCAGTGCGGTGCAAATCCCCTCTCTTCCCTGTGTCTCATTCAGATTGACGACCTGGGTTTCCATCCCTCGGTCCACCACCGTCTGTCCCAACACCAGGAAGTTCAACTGGTATGTCGGGTCATTTTCCTCTCATTGCACCAAACTCCTCCGGCCAAAAACACCTCCACATTTGACACTTCACTTCGGTCGCCCGGGCTCAGCCACTCACCTCGCCTCATAGTCCCCCAAGGCGAATCCAAGCTCTAGGCGGTCATCCACATACGTCAAAACTCCACACACCTTCACTTCCCCCACGGTTTTCCTCATGCCCCGCGGGAAGGATGCAGGGGCTCCGGATATGCCCTTGGGCATCTTTTCGGATCGGAAGAATCCTAGGGAACTAATAAAGGCCATCTTCGGATCAACAGCCGCACTCCTCAGGATCTGGCAACATCCACCCCTCAGATGCAGCACATTAAACCACGTCGCATCATCCACACACACGCTGCCTTCATCTTCCACGCCGCCAGGGTCCAGTTGCCGCGACCTCTCTCTCACTGAGGTGTCTTCAGCGGTCAACTCCCCTCCCTCGTGGTGGTTCGGAGCATCTACTAAGAGGGTCTCACCCTCAGCTACTTTCCCCAAGCCGTACCACCGCTGAGTCTCGTTTAAATTCGGTACTGGCTCAAGGCTGCTATACACGTCCTCAGAAGCAACTCGACATGCTGGGTGCCCAGAAAATGCCTCCATGAACTCCAGGGTCATTAACCAATCATCGTCTTCTGGATAATTACCGGCACTGGTACCCAAAGTCTCCGGTGCCCTTGTGGTTGTCAAGGATAAATGCTTCAGACACCGGTTGTAAAACGAACTGTACAACAACTTGATCTGTGCGCCGGGGTCGAGGAGAGCTTTAGCATCGCTTCCCTCTATCCATAACGACACCCTGGGGCGTGGCCCCTCTAAGCCTTCAGGAATAGGGTCTTTTCCTTGCGGAAGTTCAGTGGTACATTGCTAGGAACGTGCTTCCCCAGAGACCGCAGGCCGTACCCCCACTGGGCCTCCACTAAGTTTCCCGACACCTCTCTGATCAGCTGAACAACTGATCCCCTGAAATGATCCCCCTGGCACTACAAGCAATTTAGCCGCCCTCCTCGCCAGAGAAGACACACTGAAAACTTTCTCCCCTCTTTCAAATAACTGACAGCTGTCACTGTGGTGTAAGTGAACCTGACAGCTTTAACACCGTCACCAGCCCGCCTACTCAAACTTTCAACCAATCCCTGTCGCCCTCCCTCAACCAAGCACTGCCACTCATCTAACAACTGAGAGATCCGCTCCGCCCACGTCTCACACGCCTCCGCCCCTCCTGGGGTGGACACTATCCCCAGTGCCAGGCGGAGCCTGCCAGAGCTAGAACATTTATTCGCAGACTCTACCTCCAAATCAGACCACTCTTTCCTCTCTCTCCCAACTGCATGGACAGTCCCGAGTGCCACCTCTAACTCGTCAATGCTAGTCTGAACTCGAACAAAGACCGCACCCACAACGCATACAGCAATCAACAGCAAATAACCCACAGAGACACACATTACAGATTTAATCAGGGCACCCACACAGCATACCAACAGACTCAAGCATCCCGGACAAAGCCCCCACAATGTAGCCCCCCTGGCCACCCTCAGGGTCGCTCGGCTCGCTGTCGTCTAGGGAAACAGCCTCGGCCCCGCCAAACTGGGTGATTCGTTTGTGTGGATGCTGTGTGAGGTACCCCACCCCGCCCAAATAACAGACAATACACCAGATGCAATTAAATGGTTTACAGTTTATAGATATTACTGGAACTATATAATTAAAAGAGAATAAAATATAAAAGGAAAATAAAAGGCGCCACACTTATCAAAGTTCAATCTCTTCGTGCACAAAAACCGTTGGAGCTCAAGGACCTTCTTCTTCACCCTGCGACCCCCTCGGACCACCTCGACCGGCCGCCTGGGACCAACAACGGTGGTCGACCAGACGCTCCACACGAGTCCGTCTCCGTCTCCTTGCCGAATGTCCCGCTCGGGGTCCGACCCCGTTAGCGGACTCACAGCACCTGGTCCATCCTCTGTCTCGCTCTCCCGCCTTCTGCCCCAAAACCCCCTCGCAAACAGTATCTTCAAATACACCAAAACCATAACAACTATCCCAATTGGTTAATAGCACCCTCTTAGCACCCTCTAAACCACAATAAGCTGCTAGCGCAAACTTTCTCAGCGTTAAAGCACAACAAAGCCGCTTTCCCCAGATTAACATAACAAAAACGCCATTTTAATTAGCCTCCGCAGTAACATAAAAATCGAAACCCCCTTACACAAAAAAAACCTACTAAGCAGAAAAAGTGGGGAAAAAAAATTTATTATCAGCGACATATGTTGTGAAATCTGTTGTTTTGCAACAGCGGTACAGTGCAATACATAAAAATGCTTTTAATTACAATTATATATATGCAATTTAATTAAATTAAGTCAGCCGTGCAAAAAGAAAGCAAGAATAGTGAGATAGTGTTCACAGGTTCAACGTCCTTTCAGAAATCAGATGGCGGAGGGGAAGAAGCTATTCCTAAAACAGTGTGTGTATATCTTCAGGCTCCTGTACCTCCTCCTGATGGTAGCAATGCGAAGAGGGCATGTCCTGGGTAGTGGGGCTCTTTAATGATGGATGCTGCCTTTTTGAGGCATCACCTTTTGAAGATGTCCTCGATTGGGAGGTAGGGAGGTGCTCGTGCCTATGATGGAGCTGGCTAAGTTGACAACTTTCAGCAGCTTTTTCTGATCCAGTGGAGTGGCCCCTCCATACCAGTGATGCAACCCAGTTAAAATGGTCTCACAGTACATCTGTAGAAATTTGCTAGTCTTTGGGTACATACCAAATCTCTTCAAACTGCTAATGAAATGTAGCCACTGACATGCCTTCATTGCAATCCTGGAATTCTCTACCCCAGACAAGGTATTTGAAGAAGAAGTAGATATGTTTTGAAAGGCTACGTGGAACTGGTGTAGAAGACAGGATGAGGCCTGGGCAGTTCAGCTGAGATCATATTGAATTGTGGAACAGGTATGAGTGGCCGAATGGCTTACTGTAGCTCTTTTTTTGTATGTTCTTACGTAAATCCATGCAAGACAGTGACACATTTGTTTCTCTGCAGTCTTAGCTACGTTTGGCTTTGGAGGTTGCCTGTTCGACAGCTATCTATGAGTGTAAAATAGCTACTGTTGATTGCTGTCAAGGTACACCATCTCAAAATCACTCTCATTCATGTATCAGCCTTGGTGAGATGTGCAGGCTTCTAGCAAGGTGTTTGAACGTACGATCTCTGACTCAGGTGACGGAGGTTTGCCTACCCAGAAACAAGTTCCACTCTGGCAACGTTCCATTCTGACATCTAACAAATGTTCTTTTCTTTGTTTGAACAACCTGGAATTAAATCAAGCAAAGAGAAAATTAATTCTCACTTTCCCAGAAATCTGACTCAATTATATGGTTTGGCACAATTGACTAGTGATTAAAATCAGAATACATAAGATGACATGAATTGCATGATGGCAAAAAGAGGGTATTTGTTGGTAATTAAACTCTTTCTTTGACACTGCTATGAAAGAAAACAGGAATTCCCTGAAGCGTTATTCATCTTATGATGTATTGAATATTAAGTTAATAGTAGTACCTTTTAAGAAAAAAACAACTTCTTTAAGATATTTATAAAGATTAGATTAGCTTTATTGTCACATGTACACCCTGACAATGAAGCATACAGTGAAATGCATCATTTTCATCAAAGCAAATCAGCAAGGATTATGCGGGGGCAGCCTACAAATGTCAATGAGCTTCCGATACCAGCATAGCATGCCCACAACTTACTGACCATAACCTGTGTGACTTTGGGGTGTGGGAGGAAACCGGAGCACCCGGAGGAAACCCACACTGTCACGAGGAGAACGTACAAACTCCTTGCAGCAGCAGTGGGAATCGAAGTTACGGGCACTGTAAGGTGATTGTGCTATCAATGTCTGATTTAATCAGTGCACATTCATCTGAATAGAGTGGTCCCGGGAACAGCTTTGCTATTTTCAGAAACAAAGGTATGAGAATTGGCCATTTCCAAGTAAAAAGCAAGTGTGTTGCATTGAAAGGCTGCAGAAATTCAACTGAGTTGCTCTGATGGGAGTTACTCTTGCATTGTTGAAATTATTTCTGAACAGATGCACGGGGAATGACAAAAGTCTCTTTGCAGTGGCCAGCTTGAGTGTTGACTGGGACATGAGGCCACATTGTTGTGTCTGTGGTCGCTCTCAGTGCTTCTGTCTGAGAGGTTCTAACCTGGGACTGAAAACACTGCTCAGACAATTTCCCTTATTTACCTCCCCTGCTGATGTCCTAACCCTGCCAGCGGCTTTCCATTCCCACAATCTCAAATCCGCTGATCACATCCAGTTGACAAAACGCCCTGATTCTGGTCAAGGCTGTCTAAACTGAGCATGTAGCAGCTCACCTCTCAGACTGATCTCGTCACAGTAGTATCGTGAATGGTGCAGCACTAGCACAGCTCAGGGTGAGTTTGGAGTTCAACTCGAACATCATCTGTAATCAGTCTGTACATCTTCCCTGTGACCGTCTGGGTTTCCTCTGGGGGCTCGGGTTTCCTCCCACAGTCCAAACACATACTAGTTAAGTGGTCATTGTAAATTGTCCTGTGTTTAGGCTAGGGGTTAAATCGATGGGTTGCTGGGCAGTGTGGGGCCTGTTCCTTGCTGTATCTCTAAATATAATTTTAAAAAAACAACCCTGTTCCTCAGACTGTGCTCCTGACTCCCCAGGCTAAATCCATAGTTCTGACTCATCTCCAGAATGACAGTCCTCTCCCACGAGCTCTCCTGATTTGCTCCTCTCCTGAAGATAAGTGATACTTTTTGTGCATCAACGGAGTGTAATGTATGAAGTCTAAGAGGACGATTGAGTAGCAAACTAGTGTCTTGGGTCTCAGCATCTTGAGTTGAGAAGACCGCACAACCAGACTGTATTGGTATACGGCAGAGCCAGTGAATTTCAAAGCTAGTTCACCATTCTATGAAAGGAAACTAGCAAATAATATCAAAGAGGATACTAAAAGCTTTTTCGAGTATATACAGAGTAAAAGACAGGTGAGAGTAGATATAGGACCGATAGAAAATGCTACTGGAGAAATTGTAATGGGAGATAAGGAGATGGCAGAGGAACTGAACAAGTATTTTGCATCAGTCTTCACTGAGGAAGACATCAGCAGTATACCAGACACTCAAGGGTGGCAGGGAAGAGAAGTGTGCGCAGTCACAATTACGACAGAGAAAGTGCTCAGGAAGCTGAATAGGCTAAAGGTCGATAAATCTCCTGGACCAGATGGAATGCACCCTCGTGTTCTGAAGGAAGTAGCTGTGGAGATTGCGGAGGCATTAGCGATGATCTTTCAAAAGTCGATAGATTCTGGCATGGTTCCGGAAGACTGGAAGATTGCAAATGTCACTCCGCTATTTAAGAAGGGGGCAAGGAAGCAAAAAGGAAATTATAGACCTGTTAGCTTGACGTCGGTGGTTGGGAAGTTGTTGGAGTCGATTGTCAAGGATGAGGTTACAGAGTACCAGGAGGCATATGACAAGATAGGCAGAACTCAGCATGGATTCCTTAAAGGAAAGTCCTGCCTGACAAACCTATTACAATTTTTTGAGGAAATTACCAGTAAGCTAGACAAGGGAGATGCAGTGGATGTTGTATATTTGGATTTTCGGAAGGCCTTTGACAAGGTGCCACACATGAGGCTGCTTAACAAGATAAGAGCCCATGGAATTACAGGAAAGTTACATACGTGGATAGAGCGTTGGCTGATTGGCAGGAAACAGAGAGTGGGAATAAAGGGATCCTATTCTGGTTGGCTGCCGGTTACCAGTGGTGTTCCACAGGGATCAGTGTTGGGGCCGCTTCTTTTTACATTGTACATCAACGATTTGGATTATGGAATAGATGGCTTTGTGGCTAAGTTTGCTGACGATACGAAGATAGGTGGAGGGGCCGGTAGTGCTGAGGAAATGGAGAGTCTGCAGAGAGACTTGGATAGATTGGAAGAATGGGCAGAGAAGTGGCAAATGAAGTACAATGTTGGAAAGTGTATGGTTATGCACTTTGGCAGAAAAAATAAACTGGCAGACTATTATTTAAATGGGGAAAGAATTCAAAGTTCTGAGATGCAACGGGACTTGGGAGTCCTCGTACAGGATTCCCTTAAAGTTAACCTCCAGGTTGAGTCGGTAGTGAAGAAGGCGAATGCAATGTTGACATTCATTTCTAGAGGAATAGAGTATAGGAGCAGGGATGTGATGTTGAGGCTCTATAAGGCGCTGGTGAGTGAGTACTGTGGGCAGTTTTGGTCTCCTTATTTAAGAAAGGATGTGCTGACGTTGGAGAGGGTACAGTGAAGATTCACTAGAATGATTCCGGGAATGAGAGGGTTAACACATGAGGAACGTTTGTCCGCTCTTGGACTGTATTCCTTGGAATTTAGAAGAATGAGGGGGGGACCTCATAGAAACATTTCAAATGTTGAAAGGGATGGACAGAGTGGATGTGGCAAAGTTGTTTCCCATGATGGGGGAGTCTAGTACGAGAGGGCATGACTTCAGGATTGAAGGGCACCCATTCAGAACAGAAATGCGAAGAAATTTTTTTAGTCAGAGGGTGGTGAATCTGTGGAATTTGTTGCCACGGGCAGCAGTGGAGGCCAAGTCATTGGGTGTATTTAAGGCAGAGATTGATAGGTATCTGAGTAGCCAGGGCATCAAAGGTTATGGTGAGAAGGCGGGGCAGTGGGACTAAATAGGATAAAATGGATCAGCTCATGATAAAATGGCAGAGCAGACTCGATGGGCCGAATGGCCTACTTCTGCTCCTTTGTCTTATGGTCTTATGGTCTTATTCGTGTATCATGTATTCAGAGTCCTAAACAGGTGCTATCAGCATTAACAGATTGGTGAAAAGATACTAACAATGCTCAGCATCTGCAGCAGCTTCCTGTGGGGAAAGATGTTGACTTCCTGAGCCTGGAAGACTACAGTTTGAGTTTCATTCAGTTTCAGTGAAACAATGTGGGAGGTCAGGGAGGAACATCTCTGATGGAAAATAAGCTGGAAAAGTAAAGTGCCAGGATCATAGCATACATAATTAAAGGATACGTGACTCACCTCATGAGACCCTAAAGCCTTCCTGTCACCTGCAATGCCAAGGTCAGGAATGGGATGGAATATTTTCCCTCTGGCCAAAGAAATGAAGCTCCATGGTGGTGGCCCTCTGTTGATCAGGGTTGACCCTGGATGTTGCATCCCAGCTGTCAAAATCAATACACCAGCCAGGGCAGTACGATATGGAGAGCAAGCTGTTGCCCGTGCAGCAGGCTCCCCCTCTCCACACAGCTGATGAATCAAAAGGAACAGCAGAAACCGATACAGTTTGGCACCAGTGGTATCGCAGGAGTTAGCAGTAAGCGTTGAACTCAAGGTAGGACTACCTTAGGGACTCCAGCTCTGGATTTTTCCTCAGGATTTACTCCTGAAGCCTTCCTCATGAGTGGGTATAGCGGCAAGACAGTGCAGGCTTGAGATCTGAGCTTTCCTTCTCCCAGATGAGTTGCCAACCACATCTAATGAGCCCCATCTGACCAGAACAAAGCTCCTACAGCACAAACTCAACACAATTCAAAACAGAGTCGCTCACTTGATTGACTCCCGGTTTGCCACCCCTGAGCATTCAGTCCCATCTCTGCCAGCACATGGTGGCTGCACTGGTCATACAGTGCAGCTACTTACCCCAACCACTCCACAACCATTCCCAAACCTACACCAAGAAGGGAAAAGACAGCTGAAGCATGAACACACCATGAGCCATAGGTTCCTCTACAGGTCTCATTGTGATGTGGAAACAAATCCTGTGCTGACTTTGAATCCAAGAGCTCCCTCCCCAGCAGCACATCGTGAGTACTTTTGGCTAAAGAATGCCTCATGTCAAGAGAAGTCCCACCTCCTCATTGGCAATTGGGAATGGGCCAGATTCGGAATTAGAATCAGAATCATAAGCAAGAGATACAAATGCTGAAAATCTAGAGCAACACACACAAAATGCTGGAGGAACTCAGCTAGTCAGGCAGATTCTATGGAAATGAATAAACAATTGAATTTTCACGCTGAGACCTTTCATCAGGACTGTTAACTCTGTTTAATGACAGCACCTCTACTTCCTCAGGGGTTTGCGGGTATTCGGTATGCTATCAAAAACTTTGGCGAACTTCTATAGATGTGTGGTGGAAAGTGTGCTGACTGGCTGTATTACGGCCTGGTATGGGAACACCAATGCCTCTGAGTGGAAAATCCTACAAAAGCTAGTGGTTTCTGACCAGTACATCACAGGTAAAGCCCTCCCAACCATTGAGCACATCTACATGAAACGTTGTCGTAGAGAAGCAGCATCCATCATCAAAGATCCTCACCACCCAGTCGATGCTCTTTTCTCACTGCTGCCATCAGGTAGAAGGTACAGGCGCCTCAGGACTTGCACCAACAAGTTCAAGAACAGTTACTGCACCTCAACCAGGGGTACTGTTTGATTAGACACTGCACAGGCACTGTGCAAGTCCGGCAAAGTACTTTAAAAACCCAGTCTCCATGAAAGAGAGGTACCATCTATCGGTGCAGTTGTCGTAGAGCGATTGTCATGGGAATAGGCGGAAGCATGGTAAGTACGCAAGTTCATTCTTTATTTCCTTTTTCTTATTTAACTCTACGGTGAATAGGGGGTATGTCTGTAGAGCCGGTGTTCTGTCCTGGGGGTCAGATGTGGGATTTCCAGGAGACTTCCAGCCTCCCCGATGGCCACATCTGTACCAGATGCATCGAAATACAGCTCGTTGGAGACTGTGTTAAGGAGCTGGAGCTGCAGCTCGATGACCTTCAGGTTGTTGGGGACAGTGAGCAGTGATAGACAGGAGCTATAGGGATATAGTCATCCCAAGGCTACAGAAGATAGATAAACGGGTGACTGTCAGGAATGGAGAACGTCAGATAGTGGAGAGCACACCTGTGGCTGTCTCTCTTAACAATAAGTACCATTTTGAGTACTGTTGTGGGGGGGGGGTACGTCCTACCTAAGGGAAGCAACAGCGGCCGTGCCTCTGGCAGGTCTGGCCCTGTGGCTCAGAAGGGTAGGGAACGGAAGAGGATGGCAGCAGTAATAGTTAGGGGGACAGATAGGTGATTCTGTGGACACGAAAAAAAAACATGAATGGTAGTTTGCCTCCCAGGTACCAGGGTCTGCGATTTTTCTGTACACATCTACAATATCCTGAGAAGGGAGGATGAGCAGCCAGATGTCATGGTACATGTTGGTACCAACGCCATAAGTAGAAAAAGGGAGGAGGTCCTGAAAAAAGAATACAGAGAGTTAGGAAAGAAGCTAAGAAGCAGGACCTCAAGGGTAGTAATCTCAGGATTGCTGCCTGTGCCACACGGCAGTGAGGATAGGAATAGAATGAGGTGGCAGATAAATGTGTGACTGAAGAATTGGAGCAGGGATCAGGGATTCAGATTTCTGGATCATTGGGACCTCTTCTGGGGCAGGTGTGACCTGTACAAAAGGGATAGGTTGCACTTGAATCTGAGAGGGACCAATATCCTTGCGGGCAGGTTTGCTAGAGCTGTTGGGAGTGGTTTAAACTAATACGGCAGGGGGATGGGAACCAGTGTGATAGAGCTGAGGATAAGCCAGCAGGTTTACAAGTAGATGATGGGTGTAACATGAATGTAAGGAAGGACAAGCTAACGATTGGGTACAAATGCAGACAGAGCAAAGTTAAATTGTATCACAGAGGCAAAATTCGTAAGGGTGAAGAATGCAGGACTGAAGGTGCTGTATTTAAATGTGCGTAGCATTTGGGATAAGGTGGACAAACTCTTGACACATTTAGAGATTGGACAGTATGATGTGAGCATCACTGAGTCGTGGCTGAAAGAAGGCCATAGTTGGGAGTTTAACATCAAAGGATATACTTTGTATTGAAAGGACAGTCAGGAAGGCATAGACAGTGATGTGTCTCTGTTGGTAAGAGATGGAATTACATCTTTAGAAAGATGTGACATAGGGTCAGAGAACATTGAATCTTTGTGGGTGAAGTTAAGAAACTGCAATGGTGAAAAAACCATTATGGGAGTCATATATAGGCCTCCAAATAGTAGCCAAGATGTGGGGTTGGGATTGCAAAGGGATCTGGAAAGGGCATGTAATAAGGGTAATGTCACAATTGTAATGGGGGACTTCAATAAGCAAGGGAATTGGGAAAAATCAGGTTGGTGTCATTTTGTAGGAGAGGGAATTTGTTGAATGCCTCCAAGATGGCTTTTTAGAGCAGCTTGTGCTTGAGCCTACTTGGGGAAAAGCTATCTTAGATTGAGTGTTGTGTAATAACCCAGATTTTATTAGTCAGCTTTACATAAAGGAACCCCTAGGAGGCAGTGATCATAATATGATTGAATTCATACTGCAATTTGAGAGGGAGAAGCATAAGTCACATGTATCAGTATTGCAATGGAATAAGGGGAATTACAGAGGCATGAGAGAGGAGCTTGCCCAGGTGGATTGGAGGGGGATACTGGCGGGGATGACGGTAGGACAGAGGTGGCTGAAATTTCTGGGAATAGTTCATAAGGCGCAGGATAGATTATGAGATATGTCCCACAGAAGTAGTTCTTAAATGGCAAGGCTAGGCAACTGTGGCTGAAAAAGAAAGTTGAGGACTGCATAAAACCCAAGTAAAGGGCCTATAAGGTAGCAAAAGTGAGTGTGAAGTTGGAAGATTGGGAAGCTTTTAAAATCCAACAAAAGGCAACTAGAAAAGCTATAAGTAGGGAAAAGATGAAATATGAGGGCAAACTAGCCAATAATATAAAGCAAGATACTAAAAGTTTTTTCAGTTATATAAAGAGTAAAAGGGAGGTGAGAGTTAATGTTGGACCACTGGAAAATGATGCTGGTGAGGTAGTAATGGGGGCAAAGAAATGGCAGATGAACTTAATAAGTACTTTGCTTCAGTCTTCACTATGGAAGACACTAGCTATGTGCCAGAGATCTGTCAGTGTCAGGGAGCAGGAGTGAGTGCCATTGCTATTACAAAGGAAAAAGTGCTAGGAAAACTCAAAGGTCTTAAGGTGGATAAGTCACCTGGGCCAGATGGACTACATCCCAGAGTGCTGAGAGAGGTTGCTGAAGAGATAATGGATGCATTGGTTATGATCTTTCAAGAATCACTTGATGCTGGCATTGTCCCGGAGGAGTGGAAGATTTCAAATGTCACTTCACTCCTTAAGAAGGGAGGAAGGCAAAAGAAAGGAAATAATAGGACTGTTAGCCTAACCTCAGTGGTTAGGAAAGTGTTGGAGTCTATTATTAAGGATGAGGTTTCAGGATACTTGGGGACTAATGATAAAATAGGTCAAAGTCAGCATGGTTCTGTAAAGGGAAATCTTGCCTGACAAATCTGTTAGAGTTCTTCCAGGAAGTAACAAGCAGGGTGGACAAAGGAGAGGCAGTGGATGTCATTTACTTGATTTTCAGAAGACATTTGATAAGGTGCCACACATGAGGCTGCTTAACAAGATTAAAATCCTATGGCGTTACAGGAAAGATATTGGCATGGATAGTGGAATAGCTGACAGGCAAGAGCAGCAAGGGGGAATAAAAGGGAGCCTTTTCTGGTTGGCTGCCAGTGACTAGTGGTGTTCCTCAGGGCTCAGTATTGGGATTGATGTTTTTCACATTGTTTGTCAATGATTTGGATAATGGAATTGATGGCTTTGTGGCAAAGTTTGCAGATGATATGAAGATAGGTGGAGGGGTAGGTAGTGCTGAGGAAGCAATGTGATTGCAGCAGGACCTAGACAAATTGGGAGAATGGACAAAAAAGTGGCAGATGGAATACAGTGTTGGGAAGTGTATGATAATGCATCTTGGTAAAAGGAACAATAGTGCGGACTATTATCTAAATGGGGAGAAAGTTCAAACATCAGAGGTGCAGAAGGACTTAGGAGTCCTCGTGCACAACTCCCAGAAGGTTAATTTACAGATTGTCTGTGGTAAAGAAGGCAAATGCAATGTTTGCATTTATTTCAAGGGGAATAAAATATAAAAACAAGGACATCATGCTGAGCCTTTACAAGACACCAGTTAGGCCACAATACTCAACAGTTTTGTGCTCCATATCTCAGAAAGGATGTGTTGTCATTGGAGAGAGTCCAGAGGAGGTTCATGAGGATGATTCTGGGAATGAGGAGGTTAATATATAAGGAGTGTTTGGCAGCTTTGGGCCTGTACTCACTGGAATTTAAAAGAAAGCATGGGGATCTCATTGAAACCTACCGAATGTTGTAAGGGCTAGATAAGGTGGATGTGGAGAGGATGTTTCCTCTGGTGGGGGTATCCAGAACTAGAGGGAATAGTTGATTCAAAATTGAGGAGTAACCTTTTAGAACAGAGGTAAGGATGAAATTTTTAGCCAGTGAGTAGTGAATCTGTGGAATCAGTGGAGGCCAAGTCTGTGGGTATATCTGAAGCAAAAGTTGATAGTTTCCTGATTGGTCAGGGCATCAAAGGATAAGGCAAGAAGGCAGGTGTATGGAGTTGAGTGGGATCGGGATCAGCCATGATGGAATTTCCGAGCAGACTCAATGGGCTGAATGGCCTAATTCCGCTCCTTTGTCTTATGGTCTAACCATCAGGCTCTTGAACAAAAGGGAATAACTACACTCATTCTATTTCTGATGTTCCCACAACAGATGTTTGCGCTTTAAGGACTCTACCTTGTTATTTCATACTTATTATTTAATGCTGTTTATATCTGCATTTGCACCGTTTGTTGTTCATTGATCCTGTCTACAGTTACTGTTCTATAGATTTGCTAAGTATGCCCACAGAAAAAGAACCTCAGGGTTGTCTGTGGAGTCATGTATGTACTCTGATAATAAGTTTTACTTTGAACTTTTGAGATTTAATGTTAGTTCTGCTTCTTTCTCCACAGAAGCTACAGACCTGCTGAGCATTCCTAGTACCCTTTTTACCATTATCTTAACTGCTTCCACCACCACCTTTGGTACGGATTAAACTATGGATTAGATGTATTTATCGCGAACCCACTTGAGCCCCAGCTATGCCTGCCTCTTCAACAGCAACACACACAAAATGCTGGTGGAACTCAACAGGCCAGACCAATGGAAATGGATAAACTGTTGACGTTTTGGATGAAGAGCTTCCATCAGGACTGGAAAGGAGGGGTGAAGAAGTGAGAATAAGAAGGAGCATGGGGGGAAGGTGTACTAGCTGGAAGGTGATAGGTGAAACCAGGTGAGGGGCAAGGTAGGTGGCTGAGGGGGTGGGGGAGATACAGTGAGAATCAGGTTTATTTTCACTGACAGGTTATGAAATTTGTGGTTTTGCAGCAGTAATACAGTGCAAGACATTATAAATTACAAAAAGAAATATACATATATTAAAATTTCATTAAATAAGTTGTCAGAGAGAGAGAACAAAAATACTGAGGAGATGTTTATGGGTTCATCGTCCATTCAGAAGTCTGATGGTGAAGGGGAAGAAGCTGTTCCGAAAATGCTGTGTGGGTGTTTAGCTCCTGTACTTCCTTTCTGATGGCTGTAATGAGAAGAGGCCACGTCCTGGGTGCTGGGGATCCTTAATGATAGATGCTATTGTTTGAGGCATCACCTTTTGAAGATGTCCTCGATGGTGGGGAGGCTGGTGTCCATGATGGCCTTGCCAAAGCTGCCTCAAAAAATAAATCAGTAAATGAACTCCCTAAGGATGTGCTGTGAGATATTTTCACCGGTTACACTCCTCTCTTATACTAATATTTGTGTGTGGGCTTTGGGAGGTGTGGTGGGGAGTACAGGGTATTCGACAGCAGTAGTCTGTGCTCAAGCCTATACAAGAATGGCAGCCACACCTAGTGCAATACCATTGTTACACTACTTTTGAGTTATGGATGTCCCCAAAAAGCAGCAGGTGAAAGCTCTGTTCTGACAAGACTAAGCATGCAATGCTGGACGAATGAATGGCAACACAATAGCAACAGTCTATCTCCGTGACAGGCGGAACATGAGATTTAATTAGAGAAAGTAACTACAGAGATAGAATGTTTTATAGCCAAATTAAATGATGACAAAATCAGAACAATGCATTCTGGAAATCAATGCTATCCGGTTAATTGGGTGGTCAGTTATTCACGACAGCCACTTATTTGGGACAACTTTTAAAGAACAAAAACTATCAAGAAAATAGCTGGGATTCCCTTCATTTAATTGGGACAGGAGACTGTTGCAGAACAGTTTCTAACTAGTGTCAGTCGCGTGCGCTTGGGTGCCCTTTAAACCCTACACCATGCATTTATTAGAGCAAACAGTTTTTAAATTCTGTTAGTTGTGTGTGTGTTCAAACACAGTGATTTTTGTCACTAATAGTTGGTGAAAAATAATCAGTAAGACAAGTTAGAACTGTTTTGTTCACTGTGGATTCAAGCACTCAGACTTGGGAATGCCAGAAATGGCCAGGAGTGAAAATGAAACAATTCCACTACTTCAATACTGGGTATTGAGCAATGAGGAAGGGTTAATTAGTAATCTTGTCGTGAGAGGCCCCTTGGGTAAGAATGACCATAATACGGTGAAATTCTTCATTAAGATGGAGAGTGACATAGTTAATTCCGAAACAAAGGTTCTGAACTTAAAGAAGGGTAACTTTGAAGGTATGAGATGTGAATTAGCTAAGATAGACTGGCAAATGACACTTAAAGGGTTGGCGGTGGATATGCAATGGCAAGCATTTAAAGATCGCATGGATGAACTACAACAATTGTTCATCCCAGTTTGGCAAAAGAATAAATCAAGGAAGGTAGTGCACCCGTGGCTGACAAGAGAAATTAGGGATAGTATCAATTCCAAAGAAGAAGCATACAAATTAGCCAGAAAAAGCGGCTCACCTGAGGACTGGGAGAAATTCAGAGTTCAGCAGAGGAGGACAAAGGGCTTAATTAAGAAGGGGAAAAAAGATTATGAGAGAAAACTGGCAGGGAACATAAAAACTGACTGTAAAAGTTTTTATAGATATGTGAAAAGAAAAAGATTGGTTAAGACAAATGTAGGTCCCCTACAGACAGAAACAGGTGAATTGATTATGGGAAACAAAGACATGGCAGACCAATTGAATAACTACTTTGGTTCTGTCTTCACTAAGGAGGACATAAATAATCTTCTGGAAATAGTAGGGGACATAGGGTCCAGTGAGATGGAGGAACTGAGGGAAATACATGTTAGTAGGGAAGTGGTGTTAGGTAAATTGAAGGGATTAAAGGCAGATAAATCCCCAGGGCTAGATGGTCTGCATCCCAGAGTGCTTAAGGAAGTAGCCCAAGAAATAGTGGATGCATTAGTGATAATTTTTCAAAACTCTTTAGATTCTGGACTAGTTCCTGAGGATTGGAGGGTGGCTAATGTAACCCCACTTTTTAAAAAAGGAGGGAGAGAGAAACCAGGGAATTATAGACCGGTTAGCCTAACATCGGTGGTGGGGAAACTGCTAGAATCAGTTATCAAAGATGTGATAACAGCACATTTGGAAAGCGGTGAAATCATCGGACAAAGTCAGCATGGATTTGTGAAAGGAAGATCATGTCTGACGAATCTCATAGAATTTTTTGACGATGTAACTAGTAGAGTGGATAGGGGAGAACCAGTGGATGTGGTAAATTTGAATTTTCAAAAGGCTTTTGACAAGGTCCCACACAGGAGATTAGTGTGCAAACTTAAAGCACATGGTATTGGGGGTAAGGTATTGATGTGGATAGAGAATTGGTTGGCAGACAGGAAGCAAAGAGTGGGAATAAACGGGACCTTTTCAGAATGGCAGGCAGTGACTAGTGGGGTACCGCAAGGCTCAGTGCTGGGACCCCAGTTGTTTACAATATATATTAATGACTTGGATCAGGGAATTAAATGCAGCATCTCCAAGTTTGCGGATGACACGAAGCTGGGCGGCAGTGTTAGCTGTGAGGAGGATGCTAAGAGGATGCAGGGTGACTTGGATAGGTTAGGTGAGTCTGCAAATTCATGGCAGATGCAATTTAATGTGGATAAATTTGAAGTTATCCACTTTGGTGGCAAAAACAGGAAAACAGATTATTATCTGAATGGTGGCCGATTAGGAAAAGGGGAGGTGCAACGAGACCTGGGTGTCATTGTACACCAGTCATTGAAAGTGGGCATGCAAGTACAGCAGGCGGTGAAAAAGGCGAATGGTATGCTCTCCCCCCCGCTTTCCGCAGGGATCACTCCCTACGCGACTCCCTTGTCCATTCGTTCCCCCCTCCCTCCCCACTGATCTCCCTCCTGACACTTACCCGTGTAAGCGGAACAAGTGCTACACATGCCCTTACACCTCCTCCCTGACCACAATTCAGGGCCCCAAACAGTCCTTCCAGGTGAGGTGACACTTCACCTGTGAGTCGGCTGGGGTGATATACTGCGTCCAGTGCTCCCGATGTGGCCTTTTATATATTGGCGAGACCCGACGCAGACTGGGAGACCACTTTGCTGAACACCTACGCTCTGTCTGCCAGAGAAAGCAGGATCTCCCAGTGGCCACACATTTTAATTCCACATCCCATTCCCATTCTGACATGTCCATCCACGGCTTCCTCTACTGTAAAGATGAAGCCACACTCAGGTTGGAGGAACAACACCTTATATTCCGTCTGGGTAGCCTCCAACCTGATGGCATGAACATCGACTTCTCTAACTTCGGCTAATGCCCCACCTCCCCCTCGTACCCCATCTGTTACTTATTTTTATACACACATTCTTTCTCTCTCTCTCCTTTCTCTCCCTCTGTCCCTCTGAATATACCCCTTGCCCATCCTCTGGGTCCCCCCCACCCCCTTGTCTTTCTTCCCGGACCTCCTGTCCCAGGATCCTCTCGTATCCCTTTTGCCTATCACCTGTCCAGCTCTTGGCTCCATCCCTCCCCCTCCTGTCTTCTCCTATCATTTTGGATCTCCCCCTCCCCCTCCAACTTTCAAATCTCTTACTCACTCTTCCTTCAGTTAGTCCTGACGAAGGGTCTAGGCCTGAAACGTCAACTGCACCTCTTCCTAGAGATGCTGCCTGGCCTGCTGCGTTCACCAGCAACTTTGATGTGTGTTGCTTGAATTTCCAGCATCTGCAGAATTCCTGTTGCTCTCCTCTCACCTATCAGAATTAAATTCCATCTGGTATTACACTGCCCCCTGTTGATCAATACCATCCTGTAGTATATCCTCCTAACTCTCAACAACACCATTGATTATTGGTCATCTGCAAACGTATTGATCTGAGTATAATCTTTGCTTTAGCCTGCTGTGATTCTATAGAACTTATTGTTTCCATATTTGTAAGGAATGCTTGGAAATTCTTCCTCCTTAGATCTACACCCTTTCAATCCTCTAATAAAACTAACTCTGACAACATCTAGTTTCCTGGTCCTTGTGAGCTCATTTTCACCATGGACATCTCTTCATTCATAACTCCATCCCACACCATGACAGCCTGAAGACTTTTCACTTCTTCTTGAACAATGGCTTAATTAGTGCCCACTCTTTTTTGTGTGGCTGAACTCACTTCCACACTGGAGAATGAATTTACTTACTTAAGCCCATCACCCCTACTGGGGCATAGGCCATCAACAGCAGCTCGCCAGAGTCGTCTGTCCTGGGTCAGAATTTCACATTGCCTCCAGGTGTAGCCCATCTCCTTGGTGTATCCCTCCTCTCCCAGGGATGAGGTCTTTGGAGCTTCTGTTGGTGTTTCTGTAGCTCTGGGTTTTTACAGGATGGGGTTGCTAGCCCTGTGCCCAAACCTCCTCCTTTCACAGCCGGGCCTGGGACCATCCGTGGCAGAGTTACACCGGAGAACTTCTTTGATTCTACTCACACTTTTCAGATGAAGATGATAATGCAAAAGGAACTGGTGTGTGTCCAAACTCAATCTATCTATCTGTCCTGGTCAGCACCCATAGCTCAGGAGCCATCTCTTACCGAAAGCAGACATCATTGATGAAATTAGCATACTAACTTCACTCGTTTGGAGACACATGGGATGGAGAGCATTTGCATCTATGCAACTCCCAAACTACTGCTGGTGTTACTGTGATGGGCATTCTGCAAGGTACCAAGTGTAGTGGGTGGCAACTAGACCAAGACAATGCCTGCTGTGAACTATCACCTATGCAAGCATTGATTACCTTATATAAGGCACATCAAAACTACACACATTGCTTCGGTTTTGCCATACTAACACCCTGTACAGCTGCTCCTGTAGAAAGTCTTCCCTACATTTATACTTTGCAAAAAATCTTAACTTCCTAATTACTGACTAGGCATGTGTTAATTTTCTATATATCACATACAAGGACACTGTATGGCAGCATGCTACACTTAAATAATATTGCTGTGTCTGGAGATGATACAGACAAATATTACTGAATCATCTAGTCCCATAATCCAATGGTGGATCTTCACTGTTTCTATTTCTCAAAAATGACCCTTCCCTTTCCTTCCCTTTGCAGGCTTTTCCCTAAGTCACATAATTTTTCCAGAGTTGCAAGTCTTGTTATGTAAAGTGATTAACACCCAGATCCCAAAATGGATGAGTTATTCATGAGTTAGTCATTCAGTTAGAAAATAGGTATGCATAAAGTACCAAGATATTGCAAGGACATTTCACAACCTACAATATTAATTAGTAACAAATGTGTTTCACTACTTGCTTATGCATTCAGTTACAGCTACATTTTTTCCCTCTACAGCTTGCAGCATTCTTAGCCTTCAGTTTGTTGGTGGTTATGACAATGACTGTTTTGTTAAATAAACTGAAGTGTTCTGGATGGATTCATTTAACGATCACATAAACTCACTACCTTCCTTCTGGTGCATGTTGGAATGTGCATTTTCCTGTGATATCACTTCAGGAAAATGCATTTGTTCCAGAAACTGCACATTATTAGGATGTAATTTCAAACCCAATCTCCAATCTATCATTTCACCACAATCATCGATATTTACTCTTCACAACTAAATCAGAACCAGAATCAAAATCAGCTTTCATATCATCAGCATATGTCATGAAATTTGTTGTTTTGTGGCAGCAGTACAGTGCAATAATTAAAAAAAGCTATAAACTACAATAAGAAATATATATATAAATACGAGAATAGAACATGCCCAGGGTGTCCTTAATGATCGATGCCGCCTTTTTGAGGCACAACCTTTTGAAAAGGGTTAAATGGCCAGTGCAGGTTACCCCAATGGCCATTTCCCTTGACAACAGGTAAACCACTTTGGAGACTGTTGGGGAAGGGTGACCTAGCAGAGGAAAGTCACAGTGGCCGGGCCTCGGGTACTGAGTCTGGCTCCGTGGCTCAGAAGGGAAGGTGGGAGAAGAGGCACGCTGTAGCGATAGGGGATTTGTTAGTTAGGGAAACAGACAGGAGGTTCTGTGGATGAGAACAAGATTCCCAGATGGTACATTGCCTCTTGGGTGCCAGAGTCCAGGACATCTCGGATCGATTCCTCAATATTCTTAACTGGGAGGGTGCTCAGCCAGAAGTCGTGGTCCATGTCGGTACCAATGACATGGGTAAGACGAGTGACAAGATTCTGCACAGTGAGTTCAGGGAGTTGAGTGCTAAGTTAAAGGACAGGACCTCCACGGTTGTGATCTCAGGATTGCTATCCGCGCCACATGCTAGTGAGGCCAGAAATAGAAAGATTATACAGTTTAACAAGTGGCTAAGGAGTTCATGTAGGAGGGAGAGCATCAGATTTTTGGATCATTAGCCTCTCTTCCAGGGAAGGTGGGACCTGTACAGAAGGGACAGTCTTCACCTGAACTGGAGGGGGACTACTATCCTAGCAGGAAGGTTTGCTAGTGTTGCAAGGGGTGGGGGTGGGGAATTTGGTTTAAGCTGGAGTTGCAGGGCGATGGGAACCAGAGTGCCAGAACAGTTAGTGGAGAGGTTGTGGAGGCAAATGTTGTTAAGACCTCAAAGTCAGGTATCAAAAGGTTGAACATGGTGGGACTAGTGCTCTGAATTGCATATATTTCAATGCAAGAAGTATTGTAGGAAAGGCAGATAAGCTCAGGGCATGAATCAACACATGGAATTATGATATTGTAGCCATTAGTGAGACTTTGTTAGAGGAGGGGCAGGACTGGCAGCTCAATATTCTGGGATTCCATTGTTTTAGATGTGACAGAGCGGGAGGGATTAAAGGGGGAGGGTGGATTTACCAGTCAGGGAAAATGACATGGCAGTGCTCAGTCAGGACAGACTGAAGAACTCAACTAGTGAGGTATTGTGGGTGGAACTGAGAAATAAGAAAGATATGCCCACATTAATGGGGCCATATTACAGACTACTCAACAGTCTGAGGGATTTAACGGAACAAAATTGTAAAGAGATCACAGACTGTTACAAGAAACATGAAGCTGTGGTAGCAGGTGATTTTAACTTTCCTCATGTTGACTGGGATTCCCATAGAGTAGAAGGACTAGATGAGATAGAGTTTGTCAAATATGTTCGGGAAAGTTTCCTTCATTAGTACGTAAAAGTTCCAACAAGAGAACATGTGATACTGGATCTGCTGTTAGGGAATGAGACAGGGAGGTGACAGAAATTTGTGTAGGGGAACATTTTGCACCTAGTGATCATAATGCCATTAGTTTCGAGGTTAATTATGGAAAAGGATAGGTTTGGTCCTCGGGTTGAGATTCTACTTTAGAGAAAGACTAACTTTTATGGTATTAGAAAGGATCTGGAGAGTGTGGATTGGAACAGCAGACAAGATGAAGGAGAATCCCAAGGCATTCTACAGATAAGTTAAGAGCAAAAGGATTGTGAGGAACAAAATTGGTCTTCCGAATTCCAGAGTCTGGAAGATCAGAATGGTAATCAATACATGGAGCCAAAACAGGTGGGGGGAAATCTTAAATGAACTCTTTGCATCTGTGTTTACTCAGGAGCCAGGTACAGTCTATAGAAGTGAGGCAAAGCAGCAGCAAGGTCATGGACCCCGCACAGATTACGGAGGAGGAGATGTTTGCTGCCGTAGGATAAATTAGGGTGGATAAATCCTCAAGGCCTGATAAGGTGTTCCCTCAGACCCTGTGGGAGGCAAGTGCAGAAATTGCGGGTCCCTAGCAGAGATATTTAAATCATCCCCAGTGACAAGTGAGGTACTGGAGTATTGGAGGATAGCTAATATTACTTCGCTGTTTATCATAGAACATAGCAATCTACAGCACATTACAGGCCCTTCAGCCCACAATGTTGTACCAACCATGTAACCTACTCTAGAAGCTGCCTAGAATTTTCCTAGCACATAGCCCTCTATTTTCCCAAGTTCCATGTACATATCTAAGGGTCTCTTAAAAGACCCTATCGTATCTGCCTCTACCACCGTCGTCGGCAGCCCATTCTATGCACTCACCATTCTTAGTGTGAAAAACTTACCCTTGACATCCCCCTTGTACCTATTTCCAAGCACCTTAAAACTATGCCCCCTCGTGTTAGCCATTTCAGCCCTGGGAAAAAGCCTCTGGCTATCCACACGATCAATGCCTCTCATTATCTTATACACCTCGATCAGGTCACCTCTCATCCTCTGGCACTCCAAGGAGAAAAGGTCAAGTTTACTCAACCTATTCTCATAAGGCATGCTCCCCATTCCAGGCAACATCCTTGTAGATCTCCTCTGCACACTTTCTACAGTATCCACATCCTTCCTGTAGTGAGGTGACCAGAACTGAGCGTGTACTGCAAGTGGGGTCTGACCAAGGTCTGATACAAATGTAACATTACCTCGGGGCTCTTGAACTCAGTCCCACGGTTGATGAAGGCCAACACACCATACACCTTCTTAACAACACTGTCAACCTGCTCAGCAGCTTTGAGTGTCCTGTCGACACGGACCCAAGATCTCTCAGATCCTCCACACTGCCAAGAGTCTTACTATTTATATTATACTTTGTCTTCAAATTGGACCTACCAAAATGAACTACTTCACACTTATCTGGCTTGAAGTCCATCTGCCACTTCTCAGCCCAGTTCTGCATCCTATTAATGTCCCATTGTAACCTCTGACAACCCTCCACACTATCCACAACACACCCAACCTTTGTGTCATCAGAAAATTTACTAACCCATCCCTCCACTTCCTCATCCAGGTCATTTATAAAAATCACAAAGATGAGGAATCCCAGAATAGATCCCTGAGGCACACCACTGGTCACCAATCTCCATGCAGAATACAAGCCATCTACAACCACCCTTTGCCTTCTGTTGGCAATCCAATACTGGATCAACAAAGCAAGGTCCCCTTGGATCCCATGCCTCCTTACTTTCTGAAGGAGCCTTGCATGGGGAACCTTATCAAATGCCTTGCTGAAATCCACTTACACTATATCAACTGCTCTACCTTCATCAATGTGTTTTGTTGAATCCTCAAAGAATTCAATCAGGCTTGTAAGGCACAACCTGGCCTTGACAAAGCCATCCTGACTATCCCTAATTAGATTATGTCTCTCCAAATGTTCATAAGTCCTGCCTCTCAGGTCTTCTCCAACAACTTACCCACCACTGAAGTCGGACTCACAGGTCTATAATTTCCTGGGTTGTCTCTACTCCCTTTCTTGAACAAGGGAACAACATTTGCAACCTTCCAATCCTCTGGTACTTCTCCCGTCCCCATTGATGATGCAAAGATCATCACCAGAGGCTCAACAATCTCCTCCCTCGCTTCCCACAGTAGCCTGGGGTACAGCTCATATCTTCTCCTGGCAACTTATCTAACTTAATGCCTTTCAACAGCTCCAGCACATCCTCTTTCTTAATGTCTATATGCTCAAGCTTTTCAGTCCACTGTAGGTCATCCCCACAATTGCCAAGGTCCTTTCCACTGGTGAATACTGAAGCAAAGTATTCATTAGGTACCTCCGCTACCTCCTCCGACTCCATGCACATGTTTCCACTATCGCACCTGATTGGTCCTATTCTCACACGGCTCATCCTCTTGCTCTTCACATACTTGTAGAATGCCTTGGGGTTTTCTTTAATCCTGCTTGTCAAGGCCTTCTTGTGGCCCCTTCTGGCTCTCCTAATTTCATTCTTAAACTCCTTCCAGCTAGCCTTATAATATCCTAGATCTCTATCATTACCTAGCTTTTTGAAACTTTCATTAGCTTTCCTTTTTTTCTTGACTAGATTTTCAACAGCCTTTGTACACCATGGTTCTTGTACCCTACCATCCTTTCCATGTCTCATTAGAATGTACCTATGCAGAATGTCACGTAAATATCCCCTGAACATTTGCCACATTTTTGCCATGCATTTCCCTAAGAACGTCTGCTCCCAGTTTATGTTCCCAAGTTCCTGCCTAATAGCATTATATTTCCCCCTACCCCAATTAAATGTTTTCCTAAATTGTCTGCTCCTACCTCTTTCCAGCACTATGGTAAAGGAGATAGATTTGTGATCACTACCTCCAAAAATGCTCTCCCACCAAGAGATCTAATGCCTGACCAGGATTATTTCCCAGTACCAAATCAAGTACAGCCTCTCCTCTAGTTAGCTTATCTGCATATTGCATCAGGAAACCTTCCTGAATGCACGTAACAAACTCCACCCCATCTAAACCCCTTGCTCTAAGGAGATGCCAATTAATATTAGGGAAGTTAAAATTACCCATCACAACAACCCCACTATTATTGCACCATTCCAGATTCTGCCACCAATTTCCCCCGGGATCAATAAAGTATGACTATGACTATGACTATGACTTGTCTGCTCCTCAATGTCTCCGTTACTATTGGGGGTCTATAAAAAACACTCATTGCCCCCCTCCTCTTTCTGACTTACACCCACAATAACTAGGTAGACAATCCCTCCATGGCTTCCTCCTTTTCTGTAGTTGTGATACCATCCCTGATTAGTAATGCCACTCCCTGCCTCTTTTGCCTCCCTCCCTGTCCTTTTGACAGATCTAAAGCCCGGCACATTCAGCAACCATTCTTGCCCCTGAGACAGCCAAGTGTCTGTAATAGCCACAATGTTATACAGTAGTTCCACGTATCGATCCATGCTCTGAGTTCATCCACCTTGGTTACGATACTCCTTGTATTCAGATAGGCACATAGGCTGAGTGTATCTTTGCTCTATCATCTGCTTATCCTTCCTCACAAACTCCCTACAATCCGTCTCTACTTGTGTGCCAACCATCCCATCCTCTGCCTCTTTACTTCGGTTCCTACCCCCCCTGCAAATCTAGTTTAAACCCTCCCCAACAGCATTAGCAAACCTCCCTCCCAGGATATTGGTTCCCCTCCAGTTCAGGTGCAACCAGTCCCAATTGTACAGGTGACTCCTTCCCCAGAAGAGCTTCCAATGATCCGAGAACTTGAAACCCTGCCCCCTGCACCATCTCCTCAGCCACTCATTCATTTGTGCTATCTTCCTGTTTTGACCTTCCCCAGTTCATGGCACTGGGAGTAATCTGGAGATTACCACCTTGGAGGTCCTGCTCTTCAACCTTCTTCCTAACTCCCTAAACTTACTGCACAGGACCTCTACCCCTCTCCTGTCTATGTCAGTGGTACCAACATGTACCACGACCGCTGACTGCTCACCCTCCCCTTCAAGAATATTCTGCAACTGCTCAGAGACAGCTGGATCCTAACACCTGGGAGGCAACACACTATCCTGATATTACTTTTGCTGTCGCAGAATCTCCTATCTGTCCCCCTAACTATTGAGTCCCCTATGACTATTGCTCTGCCTGACTTCACCCTACCCTTCTGAGGCTCAGAGCCAACCACAGTGCCATTGGTCTGGCTGATGCTGCCTTACCCAGATAGGTCACCCCCCTCAGCAGTACCCCGTTGCTGAGGGGAATGGCCACAGGGGGACCCTGCACTGACTTCTTTCTCCCTTTACCTCTCTTGGTGTTCACTCATCTACTCCCCAAATTCTGCACTCTGGGTGTAACCACCTGCTCAAAAGTCGATTCTATCAACTGCTTTGCCTCCTGGATGATCCTGAGTTCATCCAACCCCAGCTCCAGCTCCTTCACGTGTTCCTTCACGAGCTGGAGTTGTCTGCACTTCCGGCAGGTGTAGTCATCAGGGAGGCCATCAGGTTCCATGAATTCCCACATCCTACAGGAAGAGCATTCCACTGCCATATCTGCCATCCTGCCTGCACTGTACTATGGGCAACCAAGACCAAATCTTCTAACCCATGTCTTCGGCTTCAGCCTGTTCTCGTTAAAGCCTCTTGAGTCAAAGCCTGATGCTCACAGTCTCACTGCTGGCCTACTCCTGACAATGGATGCCCTGCTTGTCCCTTCTGTACTTCTATTTACTTCGATGTGTTCTGCTCCCTCCGCTGATTGGGCCTCCGGAATGTCTGAACGCCCATGAAGCTCTCCTTTCATTCAACCTTCGCTGACCTGCGAGGAATCTCTTCAAAGTGCTCTGTTCCTGCCGCTGATTGGGCCTCTGGAATAGGCTCAAAGAATAAACCAGGAAATTATAGGCTGGTGAGCCTGACATCAGTAGTGGGAAGTTATTGGAAGGTGTTCTAAGGGACCACTGTCCACAGTGGACAGTTAAGTGATCAATCCATATGTCTTTTGGTGGTAGGAAGAAACAAGCTCACTCAAGTGAACATGTAAGTGTCTCAGAGACAGTATCTGAGATCAGGGTTGGATCTAGGCTGAGGATGTGAGAAAGTCTCTACAAACTGCAACAGCATGCTACCAAACAAACTTGAGTGAAGGTCCTTTCACTGGTTCAGTTTCTGGTCTCATGGTGTTGCTTCATCTCTACAACACAAACAGAAAGGCAACAATAAAATTACTATGTGTTTGTTATTGTTGGTAGAATTAATAGTGTGCGTCACATGGGAGTGCACTGGATTTCCAACACAGTCTCATTGTTATTATGTGTGCTTTACGGTTTTATTTAAATGCCTACTTAACTAAGAATCTGTCATTTATACAGTGCTGCTCTTTGTTCTGAATCAGGATGGATCACTGAATGACATACTACAAACAGGGCTGTCTCCCTAGTTACTTCTGCCTCTCAAACAGAAGGCCATGGATGTAAGTGTTACACCATTACTCTACAGAAGCAATGGAAATGACATTGTGGTATTACAATTTGATTAATTATTTATCTAAGTCTCTCAACACCTTTAGTTCCATATTTCTGTTCAATGTGCCAGTTCAGAAAGTCATCACATTCAGAATCAGGTTTAATATCACTGGCATATGTCATGAAATTTGTTAACTTTACGGCAATAGTACAATGTAATACATGATAGATATAGAAAAAAACTGAATTACAGTTAGTATATATACATATATTAAATAGGTAAATTAATATAAGTAGTGCAAAACCAGAAATAATTTCAAAAGTAGTGAGGTAGAGTTCATGGGGTCAATGTCCATTTAGAAATCAGATGGCAGAGGGAAAAGAGGTTGTTCCTGAATTGTTGAGTATGTGCCTTCAGGCTCTTGTACCTCCTTGATGGTTACAACGAGAAGAAGGCACGTCCTGGGTGATGGGGGCCCTTAATAATAGATGTTGCCTTTCTGAGGCACCACTCCTTGAAAATGTCTTGAATAATATGGAGGCTGGTATCCATGATGGAGCTAACTAATTTTACAGCTTTCTGCAACGTACTTTGATCCTGTGCAGTAGCCCCCTCACCATACCAGGCAGTGATGCAGCCAGTCAGCATGCTCTCCATGGTATATCTATAGAAGTTCTTAGGTGATAAACCAAATCTCCTCAAATTCCTGATGTAATATAGCCGCTGTCTTGCCTTCTTTATAGCTGCATCGATATGTTGCTACCAGGTTAGGTCCTCAGAGATCTTGACACCCAGGAACTTGAAACAAGGGAATGATTTGAGATGTGATAATATATTAATTATGAATTCTCCCATTAAAATAAAATTTATCCTGTGTGAAACTATTCAATTAACACAAATACTCAAGTTAGCTATCCCAACCAATTTTTTTCAGCATTGTAGCTCCTAAACTGCATTTGTGACACTAGCTTTAGATATTGATTTACATTGAACTTGTGCTGGTTTCCTAGGAACAGCAAAGTACTGGCAATTGAGAATTGCCTGTGGGAAGTGGCTCAGATTTCTTGAGCACATCTCCTCAACAATGCTGAGGTCAGACATGGTGTTGCTGTCAGAGCCGTCTAGACAGATGGTCATGTCAGAGTTGACCGTTCCCTGGAAAGACCGATGGAGGAAGCCCAGGAAAGGAAAAGGAGAAGTACCGAGACTTGGTGGAGGCGTGCTGCAGCAAGGGGTGGCGGGCACGTTGTATGCCCATAGAGGTGGGCTACAGAGGGTTTGCTGGTCAATCCCTCTGCCGAGCCTACAGCCGGTTGGGCATCTAGGAACCCAGAAGAGGAAAACCATCAGGAGCACCACAGAGGCAGCAGAGCAAGCACCAAGATGAGTGATCCATGCAGAATGCTACTCGGACACCAGTTGGGGCCTACCCAGCTGGGATGCCTGGGCAAGGGAGTCTGATGTTGAAAGACCCTAAGTACACTGTGACCATGGGTTACATCATTGGTTGTATCTGAGTGCACCGCAAGATGTATCATTCTATCTCAAGGTGACATATATGTACTTTGATAATAAACTTATTTTGACTCTGACTGTGGTTTCAAATGTTCTTTTGCTCTCAGTATGTTGACCATTGCTTTTTTTCAATGGGTTTAAACTATTCTTTCAAAACTAATTCATGTGGACAAATTGCTGGCTACTCTCCATTAATTCCCAATTAGTTGTGTTTTCCAGATATTTGAGCTACCTAACAGGGTTGTCAGCTGGGAAAATAATATTTCTGGTCTGATTCAATATGTTGGTCATGCCTTTGGTTGCCTAGATCTTAAAGAGCAGAAATTGCTCTTTAAGACTCCTCGGCTTCATTCTTCTCCTTTAAGACCCTTCTGTAACTGATCTGGGGAAGGAAAGGGTTAATGTATGAGGAGTGTTTGATGGCTCTGAGCCTGTACTCATTAGACTTTAGAGGATTGAGGGAAGATCTCATTGAAATCCATCGAATATTGAAATGCTTAGATAGAGTGGATGTGGAGAGGATGTTTCCAATATTAGGAGATAGGATCAGGGGGTACTCTCACTGAAAAGAGGGACATCCTTTTTGAACAGAGGTGAGAAGGAGCTTCTTTAGCCTGAGAGTGAAGATTTCTTTTACTTCGGTACACGTGACAATAAAAAAAATAACACCAATAGCCAATCTAATTATAATTTACTACCATCGTATTTGAACTCTGATCCAAGAAGGGAAAAGAACGGACAATGATATCATAGTTCTCACATGACACTATCGCTTGCTGAGGTAAATTCTCACATTATCAACAATATCTTTGGCTCTACATCAAAGAGCTTTTGGTTGCGTTCCTTCTCACAGGAAAGTTCAGACTTGATGGTTTATAAAAGTAAACACATATCATTTCTGAATTAACACATTCAAAGAAGATTGTGAGACTGTTGTTAACTAAAAGATGAAATAGGAAACTGTTGTGCAGATTAACCTGTTATAGGTATACACCAGTTCTTTACCAACAACTCTGATGCACAAACTTCCTGCGTTTTGGTTGGAATTGAGAATTCCAGCAGTGGAGGTAGCTGAACAAAATATAGAGATTCATGATGAAACTGCCCTCCTCTTTCAAGTAAGAGAATAAATATTTCTCACACAAAATGCTGGAGGAACTCTGTGAGCCAGGCAGCACGTATGGAGGGAATAAACATTCAATGTCTCAGGCGGAGACTCTTCACAGTTTCATGATGCTGAAGCTGTGGGATTCATTCCCTCAGACGGCTGTGGAGGTTGTAGATTTAAACCAGAGGTTGATAGGTTCTTGATTAATCAGGGTGTGAAAGGTTGTGTACAGAAGGCAGGAGAATGGGGTTGAGAAGGATAATAGATCAGCTATGATTGAATGACAGAGCAGACTCGATGGGCTGAATGGCCTAATTCTGTTCCTATGTCTTATGAGTTTAATCATTAGTTGAAGATGTTAATTGGTGCAGAATTATAATTCTATATTTCTCCACTTTTGCGGTACCACGGGGGTGGAGATTAAGAGGGCAAGTGATGGAGGTTTCAAAATCAGGAATCACTTGGGTAGGTAGAGTAAGTAATCACTGGTGGAAGGGCAGCAAATAAGAGCTTAATTAGGATAATTTATTAAAGCACAAGAGGTGTTGTTCAGAATGTTGATGAGAGGAAAAATCAAATTCAATGAAACTTTTATTGAGAATCAGATTAAATACAAACAATTTTATGGAGAAAAAGAGGTGAGGGTTTAAATGGTTAGCTCAAAGTCTTGTAAAGTGTGTTGTTTGGCTAAATAATTCAAGAATTAGTTAATACAAATGCATTAAGTTATTGATAGACTCTCAATGACCGCCATAACAGAGAGAGCCATTTCTCCCGCAGACAAAAGCACTAATTACATATATTCAGTAGCTCTGACTTCAGTGGAATTTGATTTGAGTAGCAGAATCATATCAATACATGTGACTGAAAAATTTCTGCATCTAAGAAACTTAATCGACTCAATGACAGAGCAGCAATTCATGAGATCAATGGACATAAAATTACAAAGCTAAAACTGTAGAACATGTAAAAGAAGACAATAATGAGTTACTTATGTCTCATGTGGACACCTTCAATTTTTGCTTCCAACAAAGATGTTCAGTCACTGACTATCAACCTTTCCATTCTGCAAAGGAAGAAGCAAGGACTTGTCATTTTATAGTGTCTGTAATGCAATAAAACATCTTTGAACTTTTTAGACAAAATTAGACCAAAAATTTATTACAAGAGTTAACTTTTAAAAGGAGCATCCAAAAGAAAGTGGATGGAGTGTGAGAAAATACAGAGGTATTTTGTGAGTTGAACTGTACAAGTGCACCAATAAATATTTCTTTAGGATCACAGAACACAACAGCACAAAAACAGTCCCTTCAGCACATTTAGTCCATGCTGAACCATTAATCTGCCTAGTCCAATTGACCTGAAGAGTCATACAACACTACAGCACAGTAACATGCCCTTTGGCCCATCTAGTCCATGCCAAACCATTTAAATTGCCTAGTCTCATTGATTTGCACTTGGTCCATACCCCTCCCATTTATATAGGTATCCAAATTTCTTTTAAATGTTGAAATCTAAGCTGCATCCATCATTTCCACTTTCATCACCCTCTAAGTGAAGGAGTTCCTCTTCATGTTCTCCTTAAACAGTTTAGCTTTCATCCCTGACCCATGACCTCTATCTCTAATCTCAGCCAGCCTCAGTGGAAGAAGCCTGCTTGCATTCACCCTTTCTATACCCTCATAACTTTGTATACTTACGTTGAACTGCAAAATTAAAACATTTAAAGAAATACCCATTTGTTGCACTAAATATGCTTCATGGTTCCTGAAATGTCAACTGTTTATTTCCCTCCACAGATGCTGCCTGGCTTGTTGAGTTCCTCCAGCAGTTTGTGTGTGTTGCTCTGGATTTCCAGCATCTGCAGAATCTCTTGTGTTCTTGTTTGTTCTTCAGAAGTTTGGTTTTGAAATTCAGCTGCTGTATAAAGCATATTTAACTGTGTTGATTGAGGATCAATGCTGAGACACTACACATATAAAATGAAAGAGATATTCTTCATGCACACAAAAATCAAGAGACCACAGACACTGAAGTCTGGAGCAAAAAATAATTTGTTGGAGGAACTCAGTGTGTCAAACAACATCTGTTGTTGGGGGTGGTGAGAGGAATTGTTAATGCTTTGGATTGTAACCTTCATCATTAAGAGCAGTACTTTAATTAGTAATGATTGAATATTACATTAGGGGGGAATCTAGATAATCAAGGTAGATCCCTATTCCTTAGGACATAGAAGGAAGCCCCTTAACCTACTGAATGGCACAGTAGCACAGCAGTAAGCACAACCGCCTTACAGCGACAACAATCAGCAATCAGCGTTCGATTGCTGCTGCTACTGTACATTCTCCCTGTGGCCGTGTCGATGTCCACCTACTTTCCAAAGCCATACAGGTTAGGGTTAGTAAGCTGTGGGCACGGTATGCTGGCGCCAGAAACATAGCGACACAGGTGGGCTGCCCCAGCGCAATTTTCAGACTGTGTTGGTTGTTGATGCAAAATGAAGCATTTTCTTCTGTATGTTTCCAGATGATGATCAACAGGTAACAAATAATGCTCATCGTTTGATCTTTAGTGAGTTTATCCCAGTTCACACACCAATCTTCCAATTTTCCCTGTGATCTATCGAGTCTTGTGCATCTATCATTTACGTTGGAATAATTTCACTGACTTGAAACTGGAAGTTCACCTGTTCTGCTTTTAGATACCTGCACTCGGTGGTCACATTATTAGGCACACCTGTACACCTGCTCGTTAATGCAGACATCTAATCCGCCAATCACAAGGCAGAAACTCAATTCATATAAGCATGCAGACATGGTCAAGAGGTTCAGTTGTTGTTCAGACTAGACATCAGACTGAGGAAGAAATGTGATCTAAGTGACTTTGACCATAGGATGACTGTTGGTGCTAGACAGGGTGGTTTGAGTATCTCCGAAACTGCTGACTTCCTGGGATTTTCATGCACAACAGTCTCTAGAGTTTACAGAGAATGGAGCAAAAAACAAAGAAAAACCACATTAATGGGGCTATATTACAGACCACCCAACAATCCTAAGGATTTAGAGAAACAAATTTGCCAAGAGATCGCAGACTGTTGAAAGAAACATAAGGTTGCTATAGTAGGTGATTCTAACTTTCCACATATTGACTGGGACTTCCATACTGTAAAAGGACTAGATGGGATAGAGTTTGTCAAATGTGTTCAGGAAAGTTTCCTTCATCAGTACATCGAAGTCTCAATAACAGAGTGTGACACTGGATCTGTGATTAGGGAATGAGACTGGGAAGGTGATGTGTGGGGGAACACTGCATCCAGTGACCACAATGCTATTAATTTCAAAGTAATATGCAAAGAGATAGGTCTGGTCCACAGGTTGAGATTCTAAATTGAAGAAAGGGCAATTTTGATGGTACCCAAAATTATCTGGCAAGTGTGGATTGGGACAGACTGTCTTCTGGCCAAGGTGCACTTAGAAAGTGGGAGGCCTTCAAAAATTAATTTTTGAGAGTACAAAACTTGTATGTGGCTGTCAGAATAAAAGGTAAAGATAACAGGTTTAGGGAACCTTGGTTTTCAAAAGATATTGAGTTCTGGTTAAAAAAAGGTGCATAGCAGGTATAGGCAGGTTGGAGCAAATGAGGTGCTTGTGGAGTACAAGAAATGCAAGAGGACACTTAATAAAGAAATCAGGAAGGCATGAAGTTGCCCAAACAGACAAGGTGAAAGAGAATCCTGAAGGATTCTACGGGTATGTTAAGAGCAAAAGAATTGCTAAGAACAAAATTGGTTCTCTGGAAGACCAGAATGGTAATCCATGTGTGGAGCCAAAACAGATGGGGAAGATCTTAAATTAATTCTTTGCATCTGTATTTACTCAGGAGATGGACACAGAGTCTCCAGAAGTGAGGCAAAGCGGCGTCAACTTCATGGACCCTATGCAGATTACAGAGGAGGAGGTGTTTGTTATCCCGAGGCAAATCAGGGTGGATAAATCCCCAGGGTGTTCCCTCAGACTCCATGAGAGGCAAGGATATTTAAAACATCCTTTGTGAGAGGAGAGGTACCAGAGGATTGGAGGATAGCTGTTTAAAAATGTCTCTAAGCAGAAACCAGAAAGTTATAGGCCGGTGAGTCTGACATCAGTAGTAGTAAAGTTATTGGAAGGTGTTCTAAGGGACTGGATATATGATTATTTGGATTGACATGGACAGATTAAGGATAGTCAGCATAGCTTCATGCATGATGGGTCATGTCTAACCAACCTTATAGAGCTTTTTGAGGAAGTTACCAGGAGAGTGGATGAAGGCAAGGCAGTGGATGTTGTCTACATGGACTTCAGTAAGGCATCTGACAAGATCCCACATGGGAGGCTGGTCAAGAAAGTTCAAGATGAGGCAGTAAATTGGATTAGACATTGGCTTTGTGGGAGAAGCCAGAGAGAAGTAGTAGAGGGTTGCCTCTCTAACTGTAGCCCCGTGACGAGTGGAGTGCCGCAGAGATCGGTGCTGGGTCCTTTGTTGATTGTCATCTGTATCAATGATCTGAGGAACGCAATCAGGGCTTGCAGAGGGATCCGATTCAGCTGGAAAAATGGGTTGAAAATGGCGGATGGAATTTAATACAGACAAATGCAAGATTTTGCACTTCAGTAGGACTAACTAGCGTAGGACTTGCACAGAGATTGGTAGGGCACTGAGGAGTGTGTCAGAGGAAAGAGATCTGGGGATACAAGTACTGTACATAATTCATTGAAAGTGGACAGCACTGGTAAATAGGGTTGTAAAGAAATCTATTGGCACATTGGCCTTCATAAATCAAAGTATTGAGTACAGAAGATGGAATGTTATGTTGAAATTGTATAAGACGTTGGTGAGGTCTAATTTGGAGTATTGTGTGCAGTTTGATCACCTACCTACAGGAAAGATGTAAATAAGGTTGAAAGAGTACAGAGGAAAATTTACAAGGATGTTGTCGGGTCAGGAGGACCTGAGTTACAAGGAGGAATTGAACATAGAAACCATAGAAACTACAGCACAGAAACAGGCCTTTTGGCCCTTCTTGGCTGTGCCAAACCATTTTCTGCCTAGTCCCACTGACCCGCACACGGACCATATCCCTCCATACACCTCCCATCCATGTATCTGTCCAATTTATTCTTAAATGTTAAAAAAGAACCCGCATTTACCACCTCGTCTGGCAGCTCATTCCATATTCCCACCACTCTCTGTGTGAAGAAGCCCCCACTAATGTTCCCTTTAAACTTTTCCCCCCTCACCCTTAACCCATGTCCTCTGGTTTTTTTCTCCCCTTGCCTCAATGCAAAAAGCCTGCTTGCATTCACTCTATCTATACCTATCATAATTTTATATACCTCTATCAAATCTCCCCTCATTCTTCTACGCTCCAGGGAATAAAGTCCTAACCTATTCAACCTTTCTCTGTAACTGAGTTTCTCAAGTCCTGGCAACATCCTTGTAAACCTTCTCTGCACTCTTTCAACCTTATTTATATCCTTCCTGTAATTTGGTGACCAAAACTGAACACAATACTCCAGATTCGGCCTCACCAATGCCTTATACAACCTCAACATAACATTCCAGCTCTTATGCTCAATACTTTGATTAATAAAGGCCAATGTACCAAAAGCTCTCTTTACGACCCTATCTACCTGTGACGCCACTTTTAGGGAATTTTGTATCTGTATTCCCAGATCCCTCTGTTCCACTGCACTCCTCAGTGCCTTACCATTAACCCTGTATGTTCTACCTTGGTTTGTCCTTCCAACGTGCAATACCTCACACTTGTCTGTATTAAACTCCATCTGCCATTTTTTAGCCCATTTTTCCAGCTGGTCCAAGTCCCTCTGCAGGCTCTGAAAACCTTCCTGACTGTCTACTACACCTCCAATCTTTGTATCATCAATGAATTTGCTGATCCAATTTACCACATTATCATCCAGATCATTGATATAGATGACAAATAACAATGGACCCAGCACTGATCCCTGTGGCACACCACTAGTCACAGGCCTCCACTCGGAGAAGCAATTCTCTACCACCACTCTTTGGCTTCTTCCATTGAGCGAATGTCTAATCCAATTTACCACCTCCTCATGTATACCTAGCGACTGAATTTTCTTAACTAACCTCCCATGCGGGACCTTGTCAAAAGCCTTACTGAAGTCCATGTAGACAATATCCACTGCCTTCCCTTCATCCACTTTCCTGGTAACCTCCTCGAAAAACTCCAATAGATTGGTCAAACATGATCTATCACGCACAAAGCCATGTTGACTCTCCCTAATAAGTCCCTGTCTATCCAAATGCTTGTAGATTCTGTCTCTTAATACTCCCTCCAATAACTTACCTACTACCGACGTTAAACTTACCGGCCTATAATTTCCCGGATTACTTTTCAATCCTTTTTTAAACAATGGAACAACATGAGCCACTCTCCAATCCTCCGGCACCTCACCTGTAGACAGCGACATTTTAAATATTTCTGCCAGGGTCCCCTCAATTTCAACACTAGTCTCCTTCAAGGTCCGAGGGAACACCCTGTCAGGTCCCGGGGATTTATCCACCTTAATTTTCCTCAAGACAGCAAGGACCTCCTCCTTTTCAATCTGTACAGTTTCCATGATCTCATTACTTGTTTCCCTTAATTCCATAGACTTCATGCCAGTTTCCTTAGTAAATACAGACGCAAAAAACCTATTTAAGATCTCCCCCATTTCCTTTGGTTCCGCACATAGCCGACCACTCTGATCTTCAAGAGGACCAATTTTATCCCTTACAATCCTTTTGCTCTTAATATACCTGGAAAAGCTCTTTGGATTATCCTTCACTTTGACTGCCAAGGCAACCTCATGTCTTCTTTTAGCCCTCCTGATTTCTTTCTTAAGTATTTTCTTGCACTTCTTATACTCCTCAAGCACCTTATTTACTCCCTGCTTCCTATACATGTCATACAACTCCCTCTTCTTCTTTATCAGAGTTGCAATATCTCTTGAGAACCAGGGTTCCTTATTCCTATTCACTTTGCCTTTAATCCTGACAGGGACATACAAATTCTGCACTCTCAAAATCTCTCCTTTGAAGGCTTCCCACCTACTGATCACATCCTTGCCAGAGAACAACCTGTCCCATAGGAGATTGAGAGAAGATTTGATAGAGGTATACATAATTATGGGGGTATAGATAGGGTAAATGCAAGCAGGCTTTTTCCACGGAGGTTGAGTGGGACTACAACCAGAGGTCGTGGCTTAAGCATGAAAGATGAGAAGTTTAAGGGGAATATGAGGGGAAACTTCTTCACACAGAAGGTCATGAGAATGGGAATGAGCTGCCAACACAAGAAGCACATGCGAGCTCGATTTCAATGTTTGGATTGGTACATTGATAGCAGGGATATGGAGGGTAATGGTTCCGATGCAGGTCGATGGGAGTAGACAGTTTAAATGGTTTGGCATGGACTAGATGGGCCAAAGGGCCTGTTCTGTCCTGTACTTCTCTATGACTCTAAAGGTCCAGTAGGCAAAAGTGCTTTGTTAATGAGAGAAACAAGAGAAAATCTGCAGGTGCTTGAAATCCAGGCAACAGACTATCTCTTCTTTCAGTTATTCCTGACGAAGGGTCTTGGCCCGAAATGTCGACTGCACCTCTTCCTAGAGATGCTGCCTGACCTGCTGCTTTCACCAGCATTTTTTATGTGTGTTGCTTGAAATTCCAGCATCTGCAGATTTCCTCGTGTAACAGACACAAGATAGTGGAGGAACCCAGCAGGACCTTCCATCCATCCCGCTGAAGGATGTCAGCACGAAATGTCAGCTGTACTCTTTTCCATAGATGCTGCCTGGCCTACTGAGTTCCTCCAGCATTTAGCGTGAAAACACCTTGTTAATGAGAGAGATCAGAGGAGAATGGCAGGACTGGTTCAAGCTGACAGGAAGGTGACAGTAACTCAAATAACCACACGTTACAACAGTGGTGTGCAGAAGAGCATCTCTGAATGCACAACATGTCGAATCTTGAAATGGTTGGGCTACAGTGGCAGAAGACCACAACCATACGCACAGTGGTCACTTTATCAGGTACGGGAGGTACTGAATGAAGTTGCCACGAAGTGTACTTCAATGTATCTCTGATGATATATATTTCATATTAATAGTTTTAGAAGCCTGATACCCTCAGGTATAATGATTCCTTGCCAGAATAAAGGAACACAAACCCTGTTGTGGGATCTCTTTGTGTGTGCCGGTTTGTGATTTGGATCAGCTGTTCAATTTATGATCTATTGTAACTCGCTGATGGTTTCCCGGTGTCAGGAATTTACCAGCTCAGTTTTCTGCAGTGCAATTTTTTGGTACAGAACCTGTACTGCGGCAGACAGGAAGGGTCAACAACAGGTTATCAAAACTGCCCAACGCATCACCTGCCTCAGCCTACCCACTATCAAGGATATATATATATACAGAAAGGTGCCAGAAAAGGTCCAATAACTGTATGAAGGATCCCACCCACCCTGCTCATGGACTGTTTATCCCACTCCCAGTGGAAGGCTACGTAGCATCCACGCCAGGACTACCAAACTGAAACACAGTTACTTTTCCCAAGCTGATCAACATCCCCACCCACTAACCTATCCCTCCACGGCCCCAACCACCACTATTTTATCATTTCCTTGACAGAGTCACCTTGTGCACAGACACTCCTGTACCTAGCGTTGCATACAATCAATACATGGCAATACATGTGTATGCATATATCTGAGTGTATACATGGATAGACACACACACACAACACATATATTTTTTTATTTATTTATATTTATTGTGTTTTTATTATTATTGGGTTCCTTATATTTTGTGTTTTTTTGTGCTGCTTCAGATCTGGAGTAACAATTATTTTGATCTCCTTTACACTTGTGTACTGGAAATGACATTAAACAATCTTGAATCTTGAAGTTTTGAAGACAGTGCATGCAGAGAAGATTTAGGAGAACCTGGAAAGGTATTGAAAGGGCACCCTTCAGAAATGGGTCACCTCAGAAGGTAGCTCTATAACTCACCCTCCCCTTCTTTCGCATGTATGCTCTTTGTATGTGTTCTACTTTGTTGCATATTCTGTGAGTTTCACCTTTAAACCAACTGAGTTCCTGACTGCAACTCAATTGCATCTCTGTCTGCTGTTTCCACTGAGTGATTTCAACTGTTCTTTTAAATGTAAATTGTTCTTCAGTTAGGAGACATTTTGAGTGCTCCCTTGTAAGGTTCTACAAATTAAACAATCTCTCGGTGCATCATTAAGCCCATTAATGAACTGACAATGCTCAGAAAATCACTTCAATTCAGCCACATGCGCTGAAATGAACTTCCCTTCCTTTTGATTCCACTCATAAAACCTAAATGTTCTGCAATTAACTATGGCTTCAGTTCTAATTGTTCCTACATTACTCAGACAATAGCAGCAAAGCTCATTTCTGCAGTTTTGGTAGGAGCAGTTAAACTTTGAAGCAAACTGTACACATTTATATTGAATGCATTCAGCAAAATTGACACTGGTTTCTTATTGGTTATTTCATCTGCTTCAAAATATTGTTGAATTAGCTCAACATACATATTCCAGTTATCTTTTATGGAACCAAACGTGTCAATTTTTCTGATGAGACCAGCCATTTCTGCTCTTATTTAATGATTATTATCACCCTTTACTCACTCTTTATGAACCCGTGAATTGTTCTACTTTCTGCATTTTTAACTCGACTGTCTGCACATATTGAGCTGTTTTTTTTTCTTTTACTCACAGTTCCTCACTGAACGTCTTGCTGCATTTCTACAGGCTCGTAACCATCTTGAGTTCATTTTTAAAATACCTCATCACCAATGTTACATTTTGTAACTCCAAAATATTAAAATAATTCAAAGGAAGACATGGGAGTCTGGAAAGGTGGGCCTAACTTCGTGTTTACTTTAAGCAAGACGTGCGCATATCACATGATAGCATGATGACGTATTTCTACATATAATCTGTAATTAATGATTGAAACAAACAAGAATGCTTAATCAAACAATTTATTTATAAGATTACTCAAATATTACTAAAATAATAAATACACAACATTAGGGTAATAACTGTTCCTGTACCTGGTGATGTGGGATCTGAGGCTCTTGTACTTCCTGCCCGATGGTAGTAGCGAGAAGGGAGCGTGGCCTGGATGATGGATGCTTGTGCAGAACCTTTCGTAAGTGCTTTGTATATCTACAGTGCCTATAAAACTTCCCCCCTTGGAAGTTTTCATGTTTTACTGTTTTACAACATTAAATCACATTGGATGTAATTTGATGTTTTTGACCCTAATCAACAGAATAGGACTCTTTCATGTCAAAGTGAAAACAGATCTCTACAAAGTGATCTAAATTAATTACAAATATAAAACACAAAGTAATTGATTGCATAAGTATTCACCCCCCTTTAATATAAATACCAAATCATCACTGGTGCAGCCAATTGGTTTTAGAAGTCACATAATTAGTTAAATAGAGATCTGTGTGCAGTCAAGGTGTTTCAATTGATTGTAGTAAAATACATCTGAATCTGGAAGGTCTGACTGGTGATGAGTCAGTATCCTGCCAAAAAAACTACACTATGAAGACAAAAGAACACTCCAAGCACCTTCGCAAAAAGGTTATTGAAAAGCACAAATTAAGAGATGGATACCAGAAAATTTCCAATTCACTGAATATCCCTTGGAATACAGTTAAGTCAATCATCAATTTCATTATAGTTTACATGGTCGGTACAACATTGTGGGCCAAAAGGCCTGTAATGTGCTGTAAATTTCTCTGTTCTATGTCAAGAAATAGAAAGAATATGGCACAGTTGTAAATCTGTCTAGAGTAGGCTGTCCTCAAAAACTGAGTGACCGTGCAAGAAGGGGATGAGTGAGGGAGGCCACCAACAAGCCTATGACAACTCTGGAGGAGTTCCAAGCTTCAGTGGCTGAGATGGGAGAGACTGCACATACAACTACTGTTGCCCGGGTGCTTTACCAGTCACAGCTTTATGGGAGAGTGGCAAAGAGAAATCCACTGTTGAAAAAAAACTCACATGAAATCTTGGCTAGTGTTTGCCAGAAGGCAGTGAGAGACTCTGAAGTCAGCTGGAAGAAAGTTCTATGGTCTGATGAAACCTGAATTGAGCTTTTTGGCCATCAGACTAAACACTATGTTTGGTGTAAACCAAACACTGTCCATCATCCAAATCACACCTTCTCTACTATGAAACATGGTGGTGGTTGCATCATGTTGTGGGGATGCTTCACTGCAGCAGGCTTTGGAAGGCTTGTGAGGGTAGAGGGTAAAATAAATGCAGCAAAATACAGGGAAATCCTGGAAGAAAGCCTGATGCAGTCTGCAAGAGAACTGCGACTTGGGAAGAGATTTGTTTTCCAGCAAGACAATGACCCCAAGCACAAAGCCAAAGCTACACAGGAATAGCTTAAAAACAAAGTTAATGTCTTGGAGTGGCCAAGTCAGAGTCCAGACCTCAATCCAATTGAGAATTTGTGACTGGACTTGAAAAAAGCTGTTCACTCACAATCTCCATGCAATCTGACAGAGCTTGAGCAGTTTGTAAAGAAGATGTGGAAAAAAAATTTCAGTGTCTGGATGTACAAAGCTGATAGACACCTATCCACACAGACTCAAGGCTGTAATTGCTGGCAAATGTGCTTCTACTAAATACTGACTTGAAGGGGGTGAATACTTGTGCAGTCAATTATTTTGTGTTTAATAATTGTAATACATTTTGATCAATTTGTTAAAATTTGTTTTCATTTAGACACAAAAGCGTCTAAAATGTTGATCAGTGTCAAAACAAAAACAAATCCATTGTGATTCAATGTTGTAAAACAATAAGACATGAAAACTTCTGGGGTGGGGGAGGTGAATACTTTATATAGACACTCTATAGAAAGAGGCCATTCAGCCCATTGAGGCTATGCTGACTGTTATATCAATCCCGTTAACCTATTTCCCACCATTTCCCCGCACCCTGTCCTCTCTCTCACACACACCTGCACCAGAGGCAATTTACACAGGCTGATTAGCCTGACAAGATGATCATTGCCTCTGCCTATTGTCATGGAATTTAAAAAACTAGTTCAAGAAGCAGAGGTTACGAAAGATTTAAAGCAGAATATGGCTGGAAATCTGAAATAAAGACACTGGACTCACTCAACAGGTTGGCAGAGAGAAATATTTGATCCAAGTTTATTTTGTTTGGAAGGGTAGACACATTAACACCAGTGTAATGTGTTAATGTGCTTTGAGAGTGTGCAGTGGGGCTTTTAAAACATCACCAGGGTCAGCCCGCAAACACAAGGAATTCTGCAGATGCTGGAAATTCAAGCAACACACATCAAAGTTGCTGGTGAACGCAGCAGGCCAGGCAGCATCACTAGGAAGAGGTACAGTCGACGTTTCAGGCCGAGACCCTTCGTCAGGACTAACTGAAGGAAGAGATAGTAAGAGAGTTGAAAGTGGGGGGGGGGGGGGAGATCCAAAATGATAGGAGAAGACAGGAGGGGGAGGGATAGAGCCAAGAGCTGGACAGGTGATTGGCAAAAGGGATATGAGAGGATCACGGGACAGGAGGCCCAGGGAGAAAGAAAAGGGGGGGGGGGACCCAGAGGATGGGCAAGGGGTATAGTCAGAGGGACAGAGGGAGAGAAAGAATGTGTGTATAAAAATAAATAACGGATGGGGTACGAGGGGGAGGTGGGGCATTAGCAGAAGTTAGAGAAGTCAATGTTCATGCCATCAGGTTGGAGGCTACCCAGACGGAATATAAGGTGTTGTTCCTCCAACCTGAGTGTGGCTTCATCTTTACAGTAGAGGAGGCCGTGGATAGACGTATCAGAATGGGAATGGGATGTGGAATTAAAATGTGTGGCCACTGGGAGATCCTGCTTTCTCTGGTGGACAGAGCGTAGGTGTTCAGCAAAACGATCTCCCAGTCTGCGTTGGGTCTCGTCAGCCCTACAGGTAGAAATGGAAGTAATGCCTCTGAAACTAAGAAGGATGCAATTGATGGCAAGCTACTGGGCTAATTTGCAATGATTCTCACCCTGCAAAAGGAGTGTTGCACAAGTGCTGGGAAAATGGGAGGTTTCAGAGGGATAACTTTAGTCAGGTAGGGAATGATATTGCTAAAGAATGTGGAGTGTTTGCTCTAAGGATAAGTCCTTCAGTAGTTTATCTGGTTGTAGCTCCATAGAAGCTTGTATGGCCTGACATAGACTGGCATTTGTTAGAGGTAAAAAGGAAAGGAAAGTATAAAACTGATTTGGTAAGTGCATTTAATTGTCATGTGATGGAAAAGTATAGTGATTATACTCAGATTTATACGGATGGTGCTAAGGAACTTGAAACAGGAGTGACAGGGTTTGGGGTGGCTATACCAGCAAAAGAAATTGGAATCAGCAGAAGAACATCTGATAAGTTAGGGGTGTTTACAGTGGAGATGCTGGCAGTGTTGGTTGCGTTGCGATGGGTGGAGAAAGCTAGACAAGTCAAAGTGTTGATATGCTCAGATTCATCCTCAGTTCTAGCAAGTTTAAGGTCTTTTCACTCAAACAGTCGGCAAGATGTACTTTATGAAGTCCTTCAGTTAGTCACAAGCATTGCAAATCAGGGGGGTCAGGTAACATTTCTATGGGTTCCAGCACATGTAGGGGTGAAGGGGAATGAGAGGGTGGATGAGTTGGCAAAGAGAGCGTTAAAGAAAGAAAATATAGAAATGCACATTCGTATCAGTAAAGCAGAGGTTAAGTGTGTAATCTGGGAAAAAAAATCAAGCAAATGTAGCAAGAAAGATGGGACAGGGAGGGGAAAGAGAGGCATTTATATGAAATACAAAAGAGTGTTGCAGTTACTAGGGTAGGTAATGGAAACAGAAGAGAGGAAATTGTGTGGACTAGGTTAAGGCTGGGCCACTGTGCATTAAACAAAACATTGAAAATGATAGGGAAACACCAGACAGGATTGTGTGAGGAATGTCAGGAAGAGGAGTCAGTAGAACATGTAGTTCTGAGTTGCAGGAAGTATGGGATACAGAGAGAGATGATGAGAATCAATCTAAGGGAATTGGGGGTGCAGGAATTCACATTGAAAGGGTTGCTGGGCAAGGGTGAGAGAGCACAGGTCAGGGTATTCTTAGCTTTCTTAAGGGGTACAGGGTTTTTTATTGGATATGACGGATAAACAGGAATAGAATACCAGGATGGCCAAGGATAGGAGGATAAAGTGTAGGATAGGGTATGTGTGTGAGAGAGATTGGGTGAAGGGATTTAGAATCTAAGTCTGTTGCACACTCTGGAGCAGAAGGTGGCGGTAATGCACCATTAAGCTGGGTGCCAACCGCCGTAAAACAAGATGGAGAAGAAGAAGAAGAACACCAGTGTAAAGGAGGAGGCCAACATGAACAGCACCTCCACCACGATACAACGACACCAACTCCGATGGATAGGCCATGTCATCCGGATGCCTAACTCGAGTCTCCCCAAACAGATCCGTCACTCCCAGTTGAAGGAAGGCCTGTGAGCCCCTGGTGGGCAAAGGAAACGCTTCAAAGATGACATCAAAATCAGCTTGAAGAAATTCAACTTTACATCTGAACACTGGGAAGACATTGCACTCAATAGATACTCCTGGAGGAAATCTGTTCAAGAGGGAGCTGTACTACGTGAGAACAGCCTCCGCTGTGTCTCAGAGAACAAGCAGCAGCTGTGAAAGGAGAGACTGAAAAACGAAAAGACCCAACTACTAACCACAACCAACGCTTACTCTTACCCACACGGCACCAGAATACGTGGATCCTGGATCGGCCTCCAGAGCCACACGAGGACCCACCAGTAGACAACTCCTGAGGAGATCAGCATACTCGACTCGAGTGATCGCACTACTGCTATGTTCATTTATTAAGTCAGATTGTAGCATAGGACAGAACCAGTGGGTGCTAGAGATGATGGTGGAGCAATGGGAAATGTGACGATGGCGTATCACCCAGAGGGTAGGGCATGAGAAGTTCTGTACATTGGGACTCCAGCAGGAACTAAAGCAGCTTGATTATTCAAAAGAGTGGTAGCTTGTTCAAGCCCATGCAATAAATAGAGGACAGTTATAAAATGCATAAAATCAGTGTTAATCACACACAACTATGGTCACCAGATTTGCTCAACAGGGGTATCTTCACTCTGGCTGACAACAGAATTATCATGATATGCAACCCTGACAAAACAGTGAGGAAATAATACACTTCTGAGTGTCTGAAGAAAGATCTGGGCAGTTCTTAGTCACTAAACCTGCTTCAGGATCAGATGAACTCAATGCGTTAGGCAGCATCTGTGGAGGGAAATGAATAGTCAACGCTTTGGTTCAAGACCCTTCATCATAAGTCCTGATGAAGGGTCTCAACATGAAATGCCACCCGTCTATTTCCCACTGTAGATGCTGTGTTCCTCTAGCATCTTGTGTGTGTTGCTCCAGATTTCTAGCATCTACAGAATCTCTTGGATCTCGGGGACAGAGGTGTAGCTTTAAGAACTGGGTGGGTTCAACGGGTTGACAGTTACCTAAAACTGAAATAACAACAGAAAGTACTGGAAAATCTCAGCAGGTCAGGCAGCATCTGTGGGGAAGGAACCAAAACTGATGTGCTGGGTCAAAGATCCTGAGGATTCTGTTTCCAGTGTTAATTGTTCTTTTTTTCCAGATTTTCTGCATCATGCAGCTTTTTGAATTACAGTCAGCTTAAACTGTTAATGAGTTGTAAGTAGCTGGAGAACAGCAGAGCCAATTGCAGTTGCTAAGTTTTTCAAAGACTGCAGCTGGATCCATGCTGTGCAGTTACTGACTGGATTTTTATATCTGACATCTATTATTCTTCAGTTGTTTAGGCAATTATTTTCTAAACTGTTAAAGACTACCCAGAGTAAAAGCATCATATATTTATAATTAATTAAAGTCTAGGAAGAATTAATGTCAAAGTTTATTTCAAAGAGCATTTCTCTTTGGAGCAGAGGATGAGAGGTGACTTGATACAGCTGTGCGTGATAAAAGGCACTGATCGAATTTACAGCCGGAGACTTTATCCCAAGGTCGACGTGGTTAATACCAGGGGGCATCATTTTAAGGTGATTGAAGGAAAGTATGATGAGATCCCTGTACTAAACAAGACCAAGGTAACGTGCCTGAATGACTGGTGTCCTGTCACACTCACCTCAATAATAAGTAAATGGTTTGAGAGGCTGGTCAAGGATTACATCTGCAGCTTGCTACCACCCAAACTGGACCCCTACAATTCACCTACCGACACAACCAATTGACAGATGATGCAATAGCCATAGCTCTACACACCGTCCTTACACATCTGGAGAAGAAGGAGGATACATATGTGAGAATGCTGTTCTTGGACTACAGTTCAGCATTCAACACCATAATTCCATCCAGGCTCGTCAAGAAGCTCAGAGACCTCGGCTTCCACCCTGCCTTGTGTAGCTGGATCCTGGACTTCCTGTCAGATCGCCAGCAGGTGGTGAAAGTGGGCTCCGTCACTTCTGCCTCTCTGACCCTCAACACAGGAGCCCCTCAGGGCTGTGTCCGAAGCCCCCTCCTTTACTCCCTGTATACCCATGACTGAGTCGCCACCCACAGCTCCAATCTGCTAATTAAATTTGCCAACAACACTACACTGATTGGCCTAATCTCAAACAATAACAAGGTAGCCTACAGGGAAGAAGTCATCTCTCTGACACAGTGGTGTCAAGAAAACAACCTCTCCCTCAGTGTCGCAAAAACAAAGGAGCTGGTTGTGGACTACAGGAGAAATGGAGATGGACTAACCCCTATTGACATTAATGGATCTGGGGTCGAGTGGGTGAACAGCTTTAAGTTCCTTGGTATCCACATCACCGAGGACCTCACGTGATCTGTACACACCAGCTGTGTGGTGAAAAAGCACAACAGCAAATCTTTCACCTCAGACGCTTGAGGAAGTTTAGTGTGGACCCCAGATCCTAGGAACTTTCTACAGGGGCAGCTTCTTCCACCAGGCCATCAGACGGATGAACTCTCACTGATTTGAGTGTACTCTATATTACATTGACTGTTCTATTTATTATAAATTATTATAAATTACTATGATTGCACACTGCACATTCAGACGTAACGTAAAGATTTTTACTCCTGGTATATGAAGGATGTAAGAAATAAAGTCAATCCAATTCAATTCAGATGTCAGAGGTAGATTGTTTTTTAACACACAGAGTGGTGTGTGCATGGTACACCCTTTCAGGGTGGTGGTAGAGGCAGATACATTCAGGACAGTTAAGAGACTCTTAGATACGCACATGGTTGATAGAAAGATAGAGGGCTATGTGGGAGGGAAGGGTTAGATTGATCTCAGTAAGTTAAAAGGTCAGCACAACATTGTGGGCCGAAGGGTCTGTACTGTGCTGCAGTGCTCTGTGTTCTCTGTTCAAGTGGTAAATGGTACAGTACTGTGACTATAAGCCTGTTCTGTGGACAACACTGCCCCCCAGCGTTCACAAATCTGAGTTGCTGAGACCATGACAAATTCTGCCATTCAATAGAATCACGGTTGATTCTCAAGTCATGAACAAATCTGGCTGAATGGCCCAGCTCTATGACCTGCCATTTCCCCCTTTTTCCCTTAAATTGAAACCTAAGGTATTTTTCTCAGACTTAAACATACACTCAGTGGCCATATTATTAGATACCTCCTGTACGTAATAAAGTGGCCACTGAGTGTATGTTCATGGTCTTCTGCTGCTGTACCCATCCACTTCAAGGTTCGACATGTTGTGCATTCAGAGATGCTCTTCTGCACACCACTGTTGTAACGTGTGGTTTTTTGAATTACTGTCACCTTCCTGTCAGCTTGAACCAGTCTGGCCATTCTCCTCTGATCTCTCTCATTAACAAGGTGTTTCACCCACCGAACTGCCAACCACTGGATGTCTTTTTGTTTATTGTTGTATTCTCTGTAAACTCTAGAAACTATTGTGCATGAAAATCCCAGGAGATCAGCAGTTTCTGAGGTTCTCAAACCACCCCGTCTGGCACCAACAATCATTCCATGGTTAAAATCACTCAGATCACATTTCTTCCCCATTCTGATGTTTGGTCTGAACAGCAACTGAACCTCTTGACCATGTCTGCATGTTTTTATGCATTGAGTTGCTGCTACATGATTGGTTGATTAGATATTTGCATTAACGAGCAGGTGAACCTAATAAAGTGGCCACTGAGTGTAAAGAACCTGACTCCCACAGCATTGTGAGGAAGAATTCCAACATTTACAACACAGAGACAAAAGATTCTGCCCTCATCACAGTATTAAATAAGCCCTCCTTATTCTAAGACCATGCTCTCTTGTCCTGATGTATTCCAGGATGCTGCCTGGATTAGAAAGCAGCAGGAGGAAAGATTAAGCAAGCTACAGTTTTTCTCTTCGAAGTGAAGGAGGTTGAGGAACTTGATAGAGGTGTATAAGATGGTAAGAGGTGTAGATAGAGTGGACAGCCAGAGACTTTTTTCCAGGGGTGGCAATTGTTAATATGAGAGGACAAATATTTTAAGGTGATTGGAGGAAAGTATAGGGTGGATGTTAAAGGCCTGTTACTTTTTTTTTACACAGTGGTGTGTGTATGGAACGCTGTGCTTGGGGTGCTGGTAGAGGCAGATACATTAGGGACATTTAACAGACTCTTGGATAGGCCTATAGATGACAGACAAATGGAGGGCTGTGCAGGAGCAAAGGGTTAGATTGATCTTGGAGTAGGTTACAAGATCAGCACAACATTGTGGGCCAAAGGGCCTGTACAGTGCTGTAATGTTCTATTTTTGAAAACGTTTAGCGAGTTAGCCACAGCTCCTTTAAGGTCCCTAATGCCTTTTAAACAGTGTTAATAACTGCTGGTTATCCTGTCCCTTGAATACAGCCAGACTTCCAAAGGTACTTCACGAGAGTGTTTCAAAAAGAACTGCTGAGAGAGAAGAGCAATGTATGGTCAAAGTGAATTGGGTTAAGGAGCATCCTGAGGAGGAAGCAGAGGGAACCGCAGATTTTGAGCCTGACAATGCAGTGCTTAGTGATCAAGGTGAAAAGAAGATGCCAAGATTAGAGAGTAGTGATCTCAGGGCTTATTCTTCTTTGGCAGTGGTTTGGTGGAGGATGTTTTCTTTCCATTCCACAATGTTATTGTTCTGGCCAATATTTATCTGCAGCTAATCACACTAAGTAGATTATTTGGGTCATTATCACATTAGTCTTTGTGTAAACTTTAAGCAGCCAAGTTGGCTGCAGTGATAGCCCTGTTGACAACAGCTTAGCTTCAGAGAATAGTACAGCACAGTACAGGCCCTTCAGCCCACAATGTTGTGCTGACCCTCAAACCCTGCCTCCCATATAACCTCCCACCTTAAATTCCTCCATATACCTGTCTAGTAGTCTCTTAAACTTCACGAGTGTATCTGCCTCCACCATTGACTCAGGCAGAGCATTCCACGCACCAACCACTCTCTGAGTGAAAAACCTCCCTCTAATATCCCCCTTGAACTTCCCACCCCTTGCCTTAAAGCCATGTCCTCTTGTATTGAGCAGTGGTGCCCTGGGGAAGAGGCGCTGGCTGTCCACTCTATCTATTCCTCTTATTATCTTGTACACCTCTATCATGTCTCCTCTCATCCTCCTCTCCAAAGAGTAAAGCCGTAGCTCCCTTAATCTCTGATCATAATGCATACTCTTTAAACCAGGCAGCATCCTGGTAAATATCCTCTGTACCCTTTCCAATGCTTCCACATCCTTCCTATAGTGAGGCGACCAGAACCGGACACAGTACTCCAAGTGTGGCCTAACCAGAGTTTTATAGAGCTGCATCATTACATCGCGACTCTTAAACTCTATCCCTCGGCTTATGAAAGCTAACACCCCATAAGCTTTCTTAACTACCCTATGCACCTATGAGGCAACTTTCAGGGATCTGTGGATATGTACCCCGAGATCCCTCTGCTCCTCCACACTACCAAGTATCCTGTCATTTACTTTGTACTCTGCCTTGGAGTTTGTCCTTCCAAAGTGTACCATCTCACACTTCTCTGGGTTGAACTCCATCTGCCACTTCTCAGCCCACTTCTGCATCCTATCAATGTCTCTCTGTAATCTTCGACAATCCTCTACGTTATCTACAACACCACCAACCTTTGTGTCGTCTGCAAACTTGCCAACCCACCCTTCTAACTCCACATCCAGGTCGTTAATAAAAAGCACGAAAAGTAGAGGTTCCAGAACAGATCCTTGTGGGACACCACTAGTCACAATCCTCCAATCTGAATGTACTCCCTCCACCACCACCCTCTGCCTTCTGCAGGCAAGCCAATTCTGAATCCACCCGGCCAAACTTCCCTGGATCCCAGGCCTTCTGACTTTCTGAATAAGCCTACCGTGTGGAACCTTGTCAAATGCCTTACTAAAATCCATATAGGTCATATCCACTGCACTACCCTCATCTATATGCCTGGTCACCTCCTCAAAGAACTCTATCAGGCTTGTTAGACACAATCTGCCCTTCACAAAGCCATGCTGACTGTCCCTGATCAGACCATGATTCTCTAAATGCCCATAGATCCTATCTCTAAGAATCTTTTCCAACAGCTTTCCCACCACAGACATAAGGCTCACTGGTCTATAATTACCCAGACTATCCCTACTACCTTTTTTGAACAAGGGGACAACATTCGCCTTCCTCCAATCCTCCGGTACCATTCCCGTAGACACTGAGGACATAAAGATCCTAGCCAGAGGCTCAGCAATCTCTTCCCTCGCCTCGTGGAGCAGCCTGGGGAATATTCCATCAGGCCCCAGGAACTTATCCATCCTAATGTATTTTAACAACTCCAACACCTCCTCTCATTTAATATCAACATGCTCCAGAACATTAACTTCACTCATATTGTCCTCATCGTCATCAAGTTCCCTCTGATTGGTGAATACCGAAGAGAGGTATTCATTGAGGAACTCGCTCACTTCCACAGCCTCCAGGCACATCTTCCCACCTTTATCTCTAATCAGTCCTACCTTCACTCCTGTCATCCTTTTGTTCTTCACATAATTGAAGAATGCCTTGGGGTTTTCCTTTACCCTACTCACCAAGGCCTTCTCATGCCCCCTTCTTGCTCTCCTCAGCCCCTTCTTAAACTCCTTTCTTGCTACCCTATATTCTTCAATAGACCCATCTGTTCCTTGCTTCCTAAACCTCAGGTATGCTGCCTTCTTCCACTTGACTAGATTTTCCACCTCACTTGTCACCCACGGTTCCTTCACCCTACCATTCTTTATCTTCTTCACTGGGACAAATTTATCCCTAACATCCTGCAAGAGATCTCTGAACATCGACCACATGTCCATAGTACATTTCCCTGCAAAAACATCATCCCAATTCACACCCACAAGTTCTAGCCTTATAGCCTCATAGTTTGCCCTTCCCCAATTAAAAATTTTCCTGTCCTCTTTGATTCTATCCTTTTCTATGATAATTATAAAGGCCAGGGAGCGGTGGTCACTGTCCCCCAGATGCTCACCCACTGAGAGATCTGTGACCTGACCCGGTTCGTTACCTAGTACTAGATCTAGTGTGGCATTCCCCCTGGTCGGCCTGTCCACATACTGTGACAGGATTCCGTCCTGGACACACTTAACAAACTCTGCCCCGTCTAAACCATTGGAACTAATCAGGTGCCAATCAATATTAGGGAAGTTAAAGTCACCCATGATAACAACCCTGTTATTTTTGCACCTTTCCAAAATCTGCCTCCCAATCTGCTCCTCTGTATCTCTGCTGCTACCAGGGGGCCTATAGAATACCCCCAGTAGAGTAACTGCTCCCTTCCTGTTCCTGACTTCCACCCATACTGACTCAAAAGAGGATCCTGCTACATTACCCACCCTTTCTGTAGCTGTAATAGTATCCCTGACCAATAATGCCACCCCTCCTCCCTTTTTTCCACCCTCTCTATCCCTTTTAAAGCACTGAAATCCAGGAATATTGAGGATCTATTCCTGTCCTGGTGCCAGCCAAGTCTCTGTAATGGCCACTACATCATAATTCCATGTATGTATCCAAGCTCTCAGTTCATCACCTTTGTTCCTGATGCTTCTTGCATTGAGGTACACACATTTCAGCCCTTCTACCTTACTGTCTTTACACCATTTATTCTGCTTCTCTTTCCTCAAAGCCTCTCTCTATGTTAGATCTGGCTTTACTCCATGCACTTCTTTCACTGCTCTATCGCTCTGGGTCCCATCCCCCTCGCAAATTAGTTTAAACCCTCTTGAACCATGCTAGCAAACCTACCTGCAAGGATATTGCTCCCCCTCGAGTTCCAAGAACGCATGAAAATAGGAGCAGGAGTGAGCTAACAGGCTGTTCGTCTGCTCCACCATTCAATGTAGTCAGGCTGACCTATCCCAAATCCCATCTGTGCCCAATCCCCATTCTCCTCAACCACCTGGACTTTCAAAAAATTATTTATTTCCACTTCAAGCACTTCTAATAATCTGATTTCCACAAATCTCAGAGGTAGAGAATTCCAGACATCTACCACCCTCTGAGAGCAGAACTCCCTGCTTGCTTTTGGCTCTTACCATGAAGCTATGTCTTCTGTTTCAAGGTTCTGCCACCAGTGAAAACATCCCGACCTCTAACCAGTTGTGCCTCCCTAGGATCCCATAGTTTCCAATAAGATCAACCTTCCTCCTTCCAAACTCCCATAGAATATAGACTCAATCTCTTTACCTTGTCTTGGTAAGTCAATCCTCTCACCATCCAGGTCATGCTCCCATCTTGCTACTACAGGAAGGAGATACAGGAGCCTCGGGTTCAGGAACAGTTACCCCTCAACCATCAGGCTCTTAAACCGGATGGGATAACTTCATTCAACTTCACTTGCCCCATCAGTGAAATGTTCCCACAACTAGTGGACTCACTTCCAAGGACTCTTCATCTCATGTTCTCGATATTTATTGCTTACTTATTTATTATTATTATTATTATTTTGCTTTTTTTCTCTTCTTGTATTTGCACAGTTTGTTGTCTTCTGCACATTGGTTGTTTGTCCATCTTATGTGCATTGATTCTGTTGTGTTTCTTTATATTTACTGTGAATGCCTACAAGAAAATGAATCTCAGGGGTGTGTATACAGTGACATACATGTACTTTGATAATAAATTTACATAGAACTTTGATCTTTAGTTAATCCCCTTTGGAATGTTTCCAATGCTCCTATATACTTCCACAGGTGAGAGAACTAACGCTGGAAGAATTCAACAGGTCAGGCGGCACCTGATGAAGAACCTCAGCCTGAAACACCGACTGTTTAACTCCAGCAGTGCCTCGTTGTAGGCTGTGAGACTATGCTGGTCGCTATATGCAGATCTTATATTATTAATTGTCCAACACACTTTTAATTCACTTTTTTTAAAGTTACGCAGTATCAGTTCAGTAAAGCTGATAAATGTAGAGGTAAACAGAACCATCTGTTCACCCCACTACAACCCACAGGCTCATTTCAAAGACTCTACCACTCATGTTCTCAGTATTTACATATATATATATTTATACTTATATATTTTGTAGCCTGGGACTCGACCTGCAAGTTAACCTTCAGGGTTTTCTGCACAAGGATTCCCAAGTCCCTTTGCACCTCAAATTCCTGGATTTCCTCCCAGTTTAGAAAGTAGTCCACACATTTATTTCTACTACCAAAGTGCATGACCATGCATTTTCCAACATTGTATTTCATTTGCTGCTCTCTTGACCATTCTTCTAATCTGTCTAAGTCCTTCTGCAGCCTACCTGTTTCCTCAACACTACCTGCCCCTCCACCAATCTTCATATCATCTGTAAACTTGGCAACAAAGCCATCTATTCCATCTACTCAATCATTGATATACAGCATAAAAAGAAGTGGTCCCAACACCAACCCCTGCGGAACACCACTAGTCACTGATAGCCACCCAGAAAAGGATCCTTTTATTCCCACTCACTGCCTCCTACCAATCAGCCAATGCTCTAACCATGTTAGTAACTTTCCTGTAATACCGTGGGCTCTCAATACCATGATCCCCAAGTCTCAGTGCTTGAAATGACAGTAAACAAAATGGTTCTGAATTGTCTTACTGCTTATTTCTTGTGAACTATCAGTAACAAAAATTACTGCTTTTTGAACATAAACACACACGTTTGGCCCTATTTAAAAACAGTTTGTGCTAAGCACGGTGTAGCATTTAACGGCCACAAAAGTGTGTGTAACTGACACTAGTTAGAATCTGTTCAGCAAGTCTCCTGTCCCAATTAAGCAGCATAATGACCCAAATAAGCGAAGTGAATCCCAACTATGTTCTCGATTAGATTTTGTTCTTTATGACTTGTCACTTTATATATATATATATATATATATAAATACATACATTTATACATACTTATATATACAGTGGATTCCAGTTGATTCCAGCTGCTTATTTGGGGCAAGTTCGAAACTATGAATGTTATAATGAACATGAAAATGAAGATTTGGAAGGTACAATCATCAAAAGGATTGTATGAAGGCAGTCTACTATCTGCATGAGGTGTCTGCACTGATTTTGTTCATTTACAGTCAATCAAAAGAACATGGCAGCATACACTGGATGAATTCCTCCATCGATAACTATTAGGAACTAATGCACAGTTCTATAGTACCGAAGTGTCCCTTTACCCAGAATCGTGTGTGTGTGCGAGCGCGCACGCGCAATGGTCTTTGTTGTTGCCAGAATCCCCAGATGTGTTTGATGTATCCTCTTTCATGTGGGTTGTTGTTGTAGTAGCATTCCATTAATTCCATGTTGTCCAGTCTCATCCATTTATAGTTTGTTCTGGTCATGGACCTTGTTAATCCGGGCAATATCCGAGCTGGAATGACTCTTCTTGTTCTTGTCACTCTCATCTGGAGCTTTTCATGGGCAAATATAGCGTAAGTGCAAGGGGCCGACCGAAGACCCCTACCGGACCGCCAGCACCGAGGCCCGAACCATGGCGGGAGGTGGGGCAGAGCACAGACAGTTCCCGCTGTTGCTCTCTGCTCCCTGTGGCCTCGGGCTCAGCCCAAGTGCCAGTGGCATCCTGCTGATTCTTTCACCCAGTGTCCAGATACAGACTGATTAGCAGATACTGGCCAACCAACCAGACAGAGTCACACTGGACAAGGAACAGAAGAAAGCAATAGTAATAGATGTGGCAATCCCAAATGGCAGAAACATCAGGTAGAAAGAATAGGAGAAGCTGCAGAAATACCAGGGTTGAAAGAGCAGATAGAAAGGATGTGGAAGATTAAAGCCAGAGTAATCCCGGTGGTGATGGGAGCACTTGGGGCTGTGACACCTGGACTGGGAGAATGGCTCCAACAAATCCCAGGAACAACATCTGAGATCTCGGTCCAGAAGCGCGCTCTACTAGGAACAGCAGGGATACTGTACTGAACCCTCAAGCTCCCAGGCCTCTGGTAGAGAACCCGAGATTGAGGGAAAATACACATACTCACCACCCATAAGGGGTGTGAAAAAAAATTTTTTAATATGTATATATTTTTCTTTTGAATAATTTTTTTGTACTTTTGCATATTGGATGTTTGTCAGTGGTTATTTATGTATAGCTTTTTATAAATTCTATTGTGTATCTTTAATTTACTGTGAATGCCTGCAAGAAAACAAATCTCAAGATAGTATAGGTTACAGTAAGCACGAGAGGTTTACCAGGATGCTGCCTGGATTAGGGTACATGTACTATATGGGGATGTTGGGCAAACTTGCATTGTTTTTTTCTGGACCATTGAAGGCTGAAGGGATACCTCTTGGAAGTTTATAATGTTATGAGAAGCCTGGACAGTGTAGATAGTCAGAATCTTTCCCTTAACACAGAAGTGTCAAAGACAAGAGGACATGCTTTTAAGTCAGAAGGAAAACGTTCAAAGGTGATAGTCGAGGTTTCCGCAAATAAAACAAAGTGAGGCATTTTATGTTTAATGAAACAGGTGACACATTTTATTGAACTCCAAAACCTACCCAGCAAAAGTGCACTAAAAGCCTTGTGATAATCACGTCATCACGTCAGACCCAGCCTCTTAAAGCAAAAGGCCAACTCAATGTTGGTGGTTGTGAATGATGTACGTTTTCCCAATTACGTTACCCTACACAGGCACCCTCAGAATTCACAAAAACCAGCATTGTGAGCCTGCCTGGAGCTCGGATGAGCTGCCTGGCTCGGATCCCATGTTCCATGGGTGGAGGAACAGCAGGTGCCTCTGGCTCATCCATGGTCATGTTGTGACTCCAGGGGCATGGCAGTGGAATCCTCCAAATCTTGGTGGGCCGGTTTAAGGCGATCTATTGAAATACATTCAGGTTTACCTCTCTTATCTATGATAAAATCATTTTCTCCCCATTCCAAAATGCAGAACGGCCTTCGTACGAGGGCTCAAGGGGATATTGGTATGCGTCATGGCGGATAAAAACAAACTAGGTGGAATGTAAATCAACAGGTACTCAAGCATGCTGTACGCCATGATGGGGGGTAGGAATAGGTGCAAAGGAATTGAATTGACCGAGGACAGTGCAACGCTGTTGAGAGGCTGACCAGGCGGTTCTGGCATCCGGAATGAAATCACCTGGCACTCGTAGCAGCTGCCCGTATGCCAACTCAATCATGGAAGACTGCAGGTCCTCCTTTGGAGCTGTTCTGAGCCCCAGCAGGACCCACAGAAGATAATCATGCCAACACACTCGGTCAGGGAGGCCCTCAGAGCAGCCTTTAAGGGGAGGTGAAGCCACTCACATAGGCCATTGGACCGTGGGTGATACGCTGTAGAGTGATGTAGCCTAACGCAGAGGTTCTGGGCTATTGTAGCCCATAGGTCTAATGTGAATTGGGGACTGCAGTCAGAGGAAATATCAGATGGGGTGCCAAACCGAGCAACCCAGGTGCTGATGAATGCCCAAGCTATGTCTACAGCTGTCATTGATGCTAGAGGGACAATCTCTGGCCACCTGGTGGTACGGTCCACCGTGGTAAGAAGGTGCGTGAAACCACAGGAGGCGGGGAAGGGGACCAACAAGGTCCACAGTGACATGGTCAAACCATCATTCAGAGACCTCAAAAGCTGTCAATGGTGCCTAAAGATGATGGTTAATTTTTGCCCGCTGGCACTCCACATAGGCTACAGTGCAACCGGTTTCTTTGAGGCCTTCCAGCCTGAATGTGAGAGGCCTTGTATGGAGTCAAAAGCAGGGTTGGATATGGTGTTTGTATATACTTTGATAATAAATTCACTTTGAAATTTGATTCCCATTGGAGCTGCACAGTAAGAGTCGTCATTTATCAGCACCATTTTTATTGTAGGATTTCGCAAGTAAAAATGGCAGAAGCATTTTCTATTTAAGAAAGACTATAACAACTCATTTATCGTACTCCAAACACTGAACACAAAGCTTGGTAAAAAAAATTTTTACGTAGTAACATCATCACGTCAGACCAGCCTCTTAAGTGAACCCCGATCAATGCTGGCGCCTATGAATTCTGTACATTTCCACCAGTGACATCACCCACACAGGATTCACGTGAGCCTGCCCAGAGTTCGGATGAGATACTGGGCTCGGTTCCCATGTTCCATGGGTGGAGGAACAGCAGAGGCTTCTGGCTCGTCCGGAGCTGCGCTGACACATTCATGGTCATGTCATGACAACAGTGGCAAGGTAGTGGAATCCTCCAAATCTTCGTGTTGAATATGTGGGACCGGGTAACAATCAGGGGCAGTGGCCTCGTTGAGGTGTCGGTAATCACCACATGGGTGGCAACCACCATCGCACTTAATATTGTCTGATTTATTATCCCTCTTAACCTCATTCTCCTGCATTCTCCCTGTAACCACTGACACCTTGACTAATCAAGAATCTATCAACCTCTGCCTTAAATACACCAAATGACTTGGCCTCCAGAATGAATTCCACAGATTCACTACCCTCTGGCTAAAGAAATTCCTCCCTCATCTCTGTTCTGAGGCTGTACGCTCTGGTCCTAGAATCCCCCACTATAGGAAACATCATCTCCACATCTACTCGATCTGGGCCTTTCAATATTCAATAGATTTCCATGAGATCCTCCCTCATTCTTCTCAACTTCAGTGAGTACAGGCCCAGAGCCATCAAACACCCCTCATACATTAACCCTTTCATTCCTGGAAGCATTCTCATGAACCTCCACTGGTCCCCGTCCAATGCTAGCATATTCTTTCTTAGATAAGGGGCCCAAAACTACTCCCAATACTCCAAGCATGGCCCTTTCTTTTTCTTTTTAAATCTTTTTATTGAATAAGTATACAAAAAGGTAAGCCATATAGGCACTAATACACTGTTAGAATATAATAAAATAACAGGAGGTATTAATACAAAAAAAATGATACAAACAATGTAATTTAAACATAACATACTAAGGTAACATAATAGTATACTAATTTTTATATATATATATATATACCAATAGAGAAGGAAAAAAAAAACCCTAAAAAAACCACCGTGCAACTAACTAAAAGCAAAGCAAAGCAATGGGCTCACTTGGAACCAAGCAGAGTTAAAAAACTTAAAATCACGTCCTCAATCCTGACCTCCATTAAAAACAGTAAAAAAAAACAAGAAGGGTATATAAATATGGAGCAAAAAAAGAGGAGAAAAAAAAATTACATTAAATGAAAATATTGAATAAAAGATCTCCAGGTCTGTTCAAATTTAAGTGAGGAATCATAAAGATTGCCTCTAATTTTCTCCAAATTCAAGCATAATATCGTCTGAGAAAACCAAAAAAAGGTAGTTGGAGCATTAAGCTCTTTCCAATGTTGTAAGATACATCTTTTCGCCATTAAAGTAAGAAATGCAATCATTCTACGGGCTGAAGGAGAAAGATTACTGGAAATTTTAGGTAGTCCAAAGATAGCAGTAATAGGATGAGGAGAGATATCTATATTCAATACCTTTGAGATAATATTAAAAATGTCTCTCCAAATAGTTTCCAGAGTAGGACAAGACCAAAACATATGAGTTAAAGAGGCTATCTGCCCCGGACATCTATAACAAAAAGGATTAATATGAGAATAAAAGCGAGCTAATTTATCTTTGGACATATGTGCTCTATGAACAACTTTAAATTGAATTAGGGAATGTTTAGCACAGATAGAGGAAGTATTGACTAGTTGTAAAATCTGCCCCCAGTCATCCACGGAAATGATTGAACCCAATTCCTGTTCCCAATCTACCCTAATCTTATCAAATGGAGCTTTCCTAAGTTTCATAATAATATTATAAATCATAGCCAATGCACCTTTCTGACATGGATTAAGGTTAATTATAGTATCTAAAATGTATGTAGGAGGAAGCATTGGAAAAGAAGAAAGTATAGTACTTAGGAAGTTTCTAACTTGTAGATATCTAAAAAAATGTATTCTTGATAATTTATATTTATTAGATAATCGTTCAAAAGACATAAGGGAACCATCTAAAAATAAATCCAAAAACCGTGAAATACCCTTAGTCTTCCAAATTTGAAAAGCACGATCCGTAAAAGAGGGAGGAAAAAATATGTTACCTAAGATAGGAATCGCTAGCCCAAATTGGTTAAGATCAAAAAATTTTCTGAATTGAAACCAAATACGTAAGGTATATTTAACTATCGGGTTAGATACCTGTTTGAGGCGTTTCAAATCAAAAGGAAGGGAGGAACCTAAAATAGAGCCAAGTGTATAAGCCCTGAACAGATTGTAATTCCAATGCTACCCATTTAGGAATGGATAGTATATCCTGGTCAAGTAACCAAAATTTCATATGTCGAATATTAATTGCCCAATAGTAGAATCTAAAGTTAGGTAATGCTAAACCTCCATCTCTCTTAGCTTTCTGTAAATGTATTTTACCCAGTCTCGGGTTTTTATTCTGCCAAATAAATGAAGAAATTTTTGAGTCAACTTTATCAAAAAAAGATTTTGGAACAAAGATTGGTAATGCCTGAAATATATATAGAAATTTTGGCAAAAAAAAACATTTTAACTGCATTAATACGACCAATCAAAGTTAAATATAAATGAAACCATTTAGATGAAAGTTGAATAATATGGTCAATTAAGGGTAAAAAGTTAGTCTCAAATAAATCTTTGTATTTACAAGTAATTTTAATCCCAAGATATGAAAAATAATTATTAATCAATTTAAACGGAAAGTTTTGATATAAGGGAAGTCGTTTATTAACCGGGAAAAGTTCACTCTTACTAAGATTTAATTTATAACCTGAAAAGAGACTAAATTGTGCTAATAACTCTAGAACAGCAGGGATGGATTTTTGAGGATTAGAAATATATAAAAGTAAGTCATCAGCATAGAGTGATATTTTATGGGACTTTAAGCCCCGAGTTATCCCAGTAATATTTGGAGATTCTCAAATGGCAATTGCAAGAGGTTCTAATGCAATATCAAATAATAAAGGACTAAGAGGACAACCTTGTCGAGTACCTCGAAAAAGAGGGAAAAAAGGTGAGTTTAAAGAGTTAGTACGGACCGAGGCCACAGGAGAATGATATAACAGTTTGATCCAGGATATAAATTTCGAGCTAAAATTAAACATTTCAAGCACCTTAAATAAGTAAGCCCATTCTACTCTATCAAAAGCTTTCTCAGCATCTAAAGAGATAACACACTCAGGAACATTTTGTGAGGGGGTATAAACAATATTTAACAGTGTGCGAATGTTATAAAAAGAGTAACGACCTTTAATAAAACCCGTTTGGTCTTCCGAAATAATAAAAGGAAGTACTTTTTCTAATCTGTTTGCTAATAACTTAGAAAAAATTTTAGAATCAATATTTAATAAAGATATTGGTCTATAAGATGCACATTGAGCAGGATCTTTATCCTTCTTTAATATAAGAGAGATTGACGCTCTATTGAAAGATTTGGGAAGTTTACCAAGTTTTAATGAAGCCCCAAAAACCCTACAGAACCAAAGGATTAATGAAGGTGCAAAACATTTATAAAATTCTATGGTAAACCCATCAGGGCCAGGAGCTTTCCCCAAATTCATAGAGGAAATAACATTCTTAATCTCATCAGTGGTAATGGGAGTATCTAACATAGAAGACATATCCTGTGAAATCTCAGGGAAGTCTAGGTTATCTAAAAAATCATTCATATATTTAGAGTCTCGAGGAGACTCTGATTGATATAAGGAAGAATAAAAATCACAGAAGGTTTGATTAATCCCCGCATGATCAAGTATCAGTCGGTCATTTTGGTTATAAATCTGATTAATTTGAGATTTAGCATAATTAGACTTCAATTGATTAGCCAGCAGTTTGCCAATTTTGTCACTGTGTACATAAGATTCACTTCTTGTTTTCTTTAATTGGTTTACAATCGAGGACGAAAGTAATAAACTGTGTTCCATTTGAAGTTCAGTTCTTTGTTTATATAACTCCTCAGGGGGAGCTGTAACATATTTCTTATCAATTTCCTTAATCTTGTCCACAATTACCAACTCCTCCTGCTTCAGCTTCTTCCTCAAAGCAGCAGAATACGAGATAATCTGACCACGAATATAAGCTTTAAAAGTATCCCAAAGAATGTTCACAGAAATATCCTCTGTATAGTTGATTGTAAAAAAAAGATCGATCTGTTCATTCATAAAGTTAACAAAGTCCGAGTCCTGAAGCAACAGCGAATTAAAGTGCCATTGTCTATTATTTTGTGTATTGGCCAGAATTTTAATAGAAAGCTTAAGTGGAGCATGATCCGAAATGGTTATAGAGTCATAATCACATTTAACCACTGAAGAAATAAGACGAGAGTCAACAAAGAAATAATCAATTCTTGAATAGGAATGATGAACATGTGAAAAAAAAGAAAAATCTTTTTCCTGAGGATGCAGAAAACGCCAAATGTCCGTCGACCCAGAATCAGAGAGGAATGAATTAATCAAAGTTGCAGATTTATTAGGTAAGGTCCATAGAGGAGCCGAACGGTCCAAAGCTGGAGATAAACAGGTATTAAGATCTCCGCCCCAGATCAATGAAAACTCATTCAAATTCGGGAACTGATTGAATAATGATTTATAAAATTCCGGACAGTCCATATTGGCCCTTATAAAGCCTCAGCGTCACATCCTTATGTCCAGTGATTGGAGATCTCTGGAATTCTCCAGCTGGAAGACTGGAGAGAGCAGGGACGATGCAGCTTCCCAAAGGGAGCTGCTTGTTCATGTATGGAAGGAATGGTAAATCATATTATTATTCTAATATATTAATATTCATCATATTAATATCCTAGTGGGAAGGTTTGTTAATACTGCATGGTGTGGTTTAAACTAGAGTTGTAGGGGGATGGGAACCGAGTGCCAGAACAGTTAGTGGGGAGGTTGTGGAGACAGATGTTGGTAAGACCTCAGACAAAGTCAGGAATCAAAAGGTTGAGCATGAGGGGAAAATATTCTAAGCTGCAAATATTTCAATGCAAGAAATATCATAGGAAAGGCAGATGAGTTCAGGGCACAGATCAACACCTCAACTTATGACATTGTAGCCATCAATGAGACTTGGTTTCAGGAGGGGCAGCACTGGCAGCTCAGTATTCTGGGGCTCCGTAGTTTTAGACATGACAGAGTGGGAGGGATTAAAGGGAGAGTGATGGCGTTACTAGTCAGGGAAAACGTCATGCTAATGCTCAGCCAGGACAGACTGGAAAACTCATCTAGTGAGGTATTAAGGGTGGAACTGAGAAGTATGATTTGGATCTCTTACTAACTCTTCCTTCAATTAGTCCTGACGAAGGGTCTCAGCCTGAAACGTCGACTGTACCTCTTCCTAGAGATGCTGCCTGGCCTGCTGTGTTCACCAGCAGCTTGGAGTATTGTGTGCAGTTTTTAGCTCCTTATTTTAGAAAGGATATACTGACATTCGAGAGGGTTCAGAGAAGATTCATGACAATGATTCCAGGAATGAAAGGGTTACTGTATGAGGAATGTCTGGCAGCTCTTGGGCTGTATTCCCTGGAGTTCAGGAGAATGAGGGGGGATCTCACAGAAACATTCCAAACGTTAAAAGGCCTGAACAGATTAGATATGGCAAAGTTATTTCCCATGGTAGGGGAGTCCAGGACAGGAGGGCATGACTTCAGGATTGAAAGACATCCATTTAGAACAGAAATGCAGAGAAATTACTTTAGTCAGAGGGTGGTAAATCTGTGGAATTTGTTGCCACGAGCAGCTGTGGAGGCCAAGTCATTGGGCGCATTTAAGGTAGAGATAGATAGTTTTTTGATTAGCCAGGGCATCAAAGGGAATGGGGAGAAGGCAGGGGAGTGGGGATGACTGGAGGAATTGGATCAGCCCATGATTGACTGGCAGAGCAGGCTTGATGGGCCAAATGGCCTACTTCTGCTCCTATATCTAATGGTCTTATGGTCTTGTATTCTTCCAGCTAACTCGCAGAATCTTTTGGAGGTATCTTTGATGGTAAATTTCTAAGGATTTTATGTGCCTGCTGTATGTTGTCCACGACTCTGCTCCACAAAGCAAGTAGAGGAGGACTATAGATTTATTGACCAGAAGCCTAGAGTTGGTCTTGATATCCTGACCTTCAAAAACCCTCTTTCTCAGCCTGACAAAAGCTCCACTTGTACTGCCTGTTCTGCGATTTATTTCAAACTCAATGTTGGTTCTTGAAGAAAGAATGCTGCCAAGTTATGGGAAATGATCTGTGGTCTCCAGAGGAATGCTGTCAACTTGGATGGTTGGAGGTTTAGGAGCTTGATCTGGAGCAGGTTGGTGCAGGACTTGGATTTTCTTGATGTTTACATCAAGTCCCAGGAGCTTGTATGCTCTGCCTAAAGCATCCATGATGCACTGCAGAACCTCCTCAGAATGAGCTGTGATAGTGTTGTCATCTGCATATTGGAGACCCAGGATGGAAGTAGTTGACGCCTTGCTCTTTGCCTTGAACCTGTTAAGGTTAAAGAGCACCCCTCGCCCCCCCATCTGGACACCTCACAGGTCTTGGCCTGTGAGGTGAAGAATGGCTGCAATGAAAATGGCAAACAGAGTTGGGGCAATGATACATCCCCTGTTTGACCCCATTAGCAACTTTAAATAGCTGTTTCAGAGCTGCTGTTGCTGATGACTGTTACACTATGTCATTGTGTTAGAGCTGCAGAATCTTGAGGTATTTCTGCAGGCACCTAATTTTGGACAGTACTTGCCAAAGGGCAGGACAATTTACAGACTCAAATACTTTAAAAGGTCTATGAAGGCCGTATAAAGTGGGAGATTTTGTTCCTGAGCTTTCTCCTGCAATTGATATGCTGTAAAAATCATGTCAGATGTTCCTCTGGCCGGACAGAAGCCACACTGGGACTCAGACAGGAGGTCTTCTGCCCGAGGGGAAAGCTGGTCACATAAAACCTGGGTGAGTACCTTTCCTGTTGTAGAGAGGAGGGAGATGCCTCTATAGTTTCCACAGTTATCTTTCTCACCTTTTTTGAAGAGTGTGACGATCAGAGCATCCCTGATTTCAGCCAGAATCTTCTTCTGGTCCAAGATCTTGACAAGCAGATCATAATTTAAAAGTTCTCTGCCACCTTCCTTGAGGATTTCTGTTGGAATTCCACCAGGCTTGGTGGCCTTAGTATTCCTCAATTTCTTGCAAGCTATCAGCACCTCTAATATTAGGAGGCTTACTCATGTCTTCCTTCATGGGTCATTGTGGAAGCTGATTGATTACTTCAATGTAAACAGTGGTGTCACGATTAAGTAGCTCCTGAAAATGTTCCTGCCATCAAGAATTGATGGCATCATTGTCCTTTAGCAGCCTTTGTCCACCTTTGGAGCAAAGGGAGTTTAGGCCACAATTGTGGCAATAAAAAAACCCTGATATCACCAGAGTCAGCATGCTGCTGTGTTTCTGGGGGCCTCTCAGTCCGCCACTGATTCTTTATTTCCCTTACTCTACGCTAGACTAAAGTCTTAGCTTTGGAGTGGGCTTCTCTTTTAGCCTTGCAGTTGATGTCCTTCTGCCAGGCACAGAAAGCTTTCCTTTTGTTGCTGATTAGCTCTTCTGTTTCATTGTCATTTTCATCAACCCAATCTTTGTATTTCCTGGTCTCCTATCAATGATGTCTTTATAGCTATCAAGAATGGTGGTCTTCAGTGTGGTTGTGTGTGCTTCAGTGTCCTCTGGATGCTGCTTTGGGAGTCTTTCAGAAAGGGCACCCTGGAGATGTCGTGCCTTCACTGTGTCTTTTTGGCTCTCGATGTTGAACCTGGGATGGCTCAGCTTCTTTTGCACTCCACTCCTCTGCATGATTGTGGTCATTTGTGAGTGAATAAGCTGATAGTCTGTCCAGCCATCGTCAGCACTGATCAGGGCTCTTGTATTCTTTACGTCTTTGCAATCCCTTCTCTGAACAATGACATCATCTGTAAGATGCCAAGTCTTTAAACAGGGATGCATCCATGAAGCTTTCACCTTATTTCTCTGGCGAAACAGAGTTCTGTTGGTGATGGTCGGGTCATGTTCAGCACACTGTGAGAGTAAGAGCACACCACTGGAGTTAATGTTGCAAATACTTTCCTTCCCAATTGTGCCTTTCCAGGGGTCACTGTCCCTGCCAACTCTAGTATTGAAGTCTCCAAAAAGAATGACCTTATCTTCCTTGGAAATGTCTGATAGTATGCGGTCTAGGTCGGTGTAAAAGGTCTCCTTCACATCATCTGGTGAGTCGAGAGTCTAGGGTTGGAGCATAGGTACTCACAACTGTAGCCATTTGGTTATTAGCCAGCTGAAGGTGCATGGTCAAGAGGCATTTATTGGTGCCACCTGGCAATTCGGAGAGGTGACTGATGATGCTGTTGTTTATGGTGAATCCAACTCTGTGGATTCTGGGTTCATCTGCTGATTTCCCCTTCCAGGAAAAGGTGTATCTACCCTTCTGCTCCTTCAGTTGCCCTTCCTCGGCCAATTGCGTTTCAGAGAGGGCTGCAAGGTCAGTTTGAGAACATCTCAGCTCTCTTAAAGTGAACACAACCCAATGACGATGTTTGTGAATTATGTTGAATAGTTTCTATTATGAACAATCTGTCACCCTTTACATTATTTACACAGGACCCCAGAATTCACCAAAACCGGCATTGGGAGTCTGTCTGGGGCTTACACAAGCCTCCCAGCTCAGGTCCTATGTGCCTTAGTTGGAGTAACACCAGGTGTCTCTGGCTTGTCCAGGGCTGTGCTAACATGCACATGGTCATATCGTGATGCGGGGGGGGGGGGGGGGGGGGGGAATGGTAGTGGGACCATCCAGGTCTTGGTGAGCCAGTTTAAGGCAATCTACAGAAATACATTCAGGTTTACCCTTCCTATCAACAATAAAAGTCTTTTCACTCAGTTCCAAAACAGTTCCATCATAAGGGGATAAAGTGGGTGCTGATGAGCATCATGGCAGACAGTCCTAAACACATATTCTTCCATCCTTACCTCTCTCAAATTAAACATAAACTTCATGATGAAAGGCTCTGACAGCCCTCATAATTATCAGTGACATTGAAGGGGTTAAGAAGTTTTGCAACGCCCATTATCACACTTCATCTGTTTGCTGTTCTTGGAAAATAATGTTGTTGTTCTCTTCCAGGGAATCCTGTGTAAAAGTTCTCAAGGCACTGCTTGAAAGGGAGGCATAAACAGGAACAGTAATAACTTCCAGCTCACCTTTATAATCACCTGACAACTAGAGTCAAACCATTCAAACTGCCTTCTCCCATCAACCTGCAATGAGACCACAGCCCTCCATACCCCTACCATCCATCTTAAATATTGAAATCAAACTTGCATGCATCACTTTGATTGGCAGCTTGAAAACTATCAGATTGGTTAGACATGACCTACCACGTACAAAGCAATGCTGACTATCCAAAATCAGTCCATATCTATCCAAATACTCATACATCCAGTACCTTAGAACACCTTCCAATAACTTTTCCACGACTGATGTCAGGCTCACTGGCCTATAATTTCCTGGTTTATTTTTAAAGGCTTTCTTGAACAGTGGAACAACATTAGCTACCCTGCAATCCTCTGGTACCTTGGCTGCTACTAAGGATGATTTAAATATCTCTGCTCGGGCCCCAGCAATTTCTGCACTTGCCTCCCACAAGATCCAAGGGAACATCTTGTCAGGCCCTGGGGATTTATCCACTCTAGCTTACCTCAAGACAGCAAACTATTCTGTTCATAATCTGACAAGAAACATCATCACCGTTCACACAGTCAGATAGTAGATAAGAATGTTTATCCATTTTTTTGGTAATGACAATATTTATTCTCTAACTCTACTTGCTCTTGAACTGAAGTGATACTAAATATAAACCACATTGGTGGGTGTGTGATCACATTGAGACTAAAAATGGTAGATCTTCATCCTTGATGTACATGAATAAATCACTGGTAAATTGGTATCTTTTTGCCACATGTGTTGAATTACAGTGAAAAACATTGGTTTAGGACCGCAAGATCATAAGACATTGGGCCCATCGAGTCTGCTCCGCCATTCCATCATGGCCGATTTATTATCCCTTGCAACCCCCATTCTCCTGCCTTCTCCCCATAACCTTTGATGTCCTTACTAATCCAGAACCTATCAACCTCCACTTTAAATATACCCAATGACTTGGCCTCCACAGCTGGCTGCGGCAATGAATTCCATAGATTCACCACCTTCTGGCTAAAGAAATTCCTCCTCATCTCTGTTCTAAATGGACGTCTCGCTATTCTGTGGCTGTGCCCTCTGATCCTAGAGTCCCCTACCATAGGAAACATTCTCTCCACATCCACTGTATCTAAGCCTTTCAATATTCGATAGGTTTCAATGAGATTCCCCTCCCCCCCCCACCAAACTTTTTCTAAACTTCAGTGAGTACAGGCCCAAAACCATCAAACACTCTCATACATTAACCCTTTCATTCCTGGAATCATTCTCATGACCCTCCTCTGGACTCTCTCCAATGCCAGTATGTCTTTTCTTAGATAAGGGAAAAAATGAAAGAATGTCTGGGGTGGCTGATTGTTCTAATTCGCCAAATGTCCTAATTCTGCTCCTATGTCTTACAGTCTTATGGGTGGGATCTTTGATTATGTCGTCTCCTTTATCAAGGCAGTGAGAAGTGTAGACAGAGTCAGTGGAGGAGAGGCTGGTTTCCATGATGTACTAAGCTGTGTCCATAACTCTCCGCAGTTCCTTGCATTCACAGGCAGAGGAGTTGCCATACAAGCACTTGGAAAGCATCCATTTTATGGTACATCAGAAAAACTGATGGATTCAAAAGAGACATGTATTTTTTTAATATCCCGGGGAAGTAGAGGTGTTGGTGAGCTTTCTTGGCTGTGGTGTCTATGTAGCTGGACCACGACAAGCTATTGATGATGTTTAACTTTAAAATCCTAATTTCAGACTTAACCACATCACTCTCAAACTTAACATGAAATTTTATTATGACCATTCTTCCACAGAGAATCCTTCACAAACACACCTTGGTCTCAGGCTGTTCCCTAACTGTCTGATGTATTTTTTAAGCATAAAATGACTTCCATTAGAGAGCCTGTGAACTACTCACAGCTGTGTCTTCACTTCATCCTCAGTTTCTGGGCTAATTTTTTGCTCATCACTGCTTTAACCTGCATTATTATAAGGCTACTTAGCTCCTTTTCAATTTGTAATTTTTAATTGAATTTAGAGCTTCAGCACCCAGTTACACCCATGGACCAATTAACCTATTATCCTGTGCATCTTTGGAACGTGGGAGGAAAGACATGCAGTCACAGGGAGAATGTACAAAGTTCAAAGTTCACAGTAAACTTATGATCAAAGTGCATATATGTCACCACATACACCCGTAAGATTCATTTTCTTGTGGGCATACTCAATAAATCCAATAACTATAATAGAATCAATGAAAGACCACAGCAACCAGTGTGCAAATGACAAAATACTGTGCAAATACAGGAAGGAAGAGAAAATAGTAATAATAAATAAATAAGCAATAAACATCAAGAACATGAGATGAGGAGTCCCTTGAAAGTGAGTCCATAGGCTGTAGGAACAGTTCGGTGATGGGGGCAAGTGAAGTTGAGTAAAGTTATCCCCTTGACAGGGACCATGCAGTTATCTTTGACCACAAGTAAATAAAAGTGTGATTGAGGAATGAGTGTGAGTTTTCAGTGTCCAGTTAACCAGCAACGACATATATTTTCAGATACGGTGTCTTCAATTCTAGCTTTTTACATTTTACTCCATTTTGCCTTTGTTATATACTCTCTTCCATAATGCCACAACTGTGGACAACTTTACTTACCTCAACACTGAACTAATTCTACAACCTAGATGTGTCGTATTAAATTTTGTAAAACATTGCATGAATGTCTGCACAGTTCAATTGACAATGTATCTCTTTCTGAGCTCACAGAATGTCTGTAGAAGGTGAACATTGTGGATCTAGTGCTAGCTGATAGAAGCTGGATTCTTTCTTAGTCTCAGGCACCATTAACATGAAAATGTCTTTCAACGACTAAATGTCTGTTGGTCACATTGAGAGCTAAGCTGATGCATTGTTTCTTAGTGCCTGGCAAACTGGTGTGATGGATTCGGGTTTATCATTTGGATGTAAAATTAATGCTCTTCTGATAGTCCAAGGAATGTTGTGTCCAAAGCATTGATGGATTAAAATTAATTAATGAAGAGTGACCATTAAAGTGCCTAATTGATTTCATTAACACTGTGGTATTGAATATGTGTTGTTTGAATGAAAGAAACCAGGCTGAGTTAATTGCATTAGAACAAAAGATCAAAGTTTGTCAGTCTCTGTGTGTCTCTCTACGCTTGTAGATTCATATTTATTGAGGTACCTTACATCAGACTTCAACCAAGAACCAGAAATCTCAATCAGTGCCTGACACCCAGGGGTGGTTTCATGAGTGTCTCAGAATTTGGAGCTCCCCCAACAACAGCAACAACCAAGTGGTAAGGAAGAATCGTGAGCCCTGAAATCTTTGTGAAATCTTTGTGACCTTGTAATTTGTGTGTTTTATTAGTGCAGTTTGCTTTATGGGAACCAGAGTGCCAGAACAGTTTGTGGAGACAGAAGTTGCTAAGGCCTCAGACAAAGTTAGGAATCAAAAGGTTGAGCATGGTGTGACCAGTGTCCTGAGCTGCGTGTATTTCAAAGCAAGACGTATTGTAGGAAAAGCAGAAGACCTCAGGGCATGGATCAACACCTGGAATTATGATGTTGTAGCCATTAGTGAGACTTGGTTGCAGGATGTGTAGGACATGCAGCTCAACATTCCAGGGTTCCATTGTTTTAGATATGACAGAGCAGGAGGGATTAAAGGAGGAGGGGTGGTGTTACTCGTCATGGAAAATGTCACAGCAGTGCTCAGTCAGGACAGACTGGAAAACTCATCTAGTGAGGCGTTATGTGTGGAACTGAGAAGTAAGAAAGATATGACCATGTTAATGGGGCTATATTACAGGCAGTCCAAGGGATTTAGAGGAACAAATTTGCAGAGAGATCACAGACTGTTGCAAGAAACATAAAGTTGTTATAGTAGGTGATTTTAACTTTCCACATATTGACTGGCACTCCCATTGAGTAAAAGTACTAGATGGGACCAAGTTTGTAAAAATTAGTTCAGAAAAGTTTCCTTGATCTGTACATAGAAGTCCCAATGAGAGAGTGTGCAATTCTTGATCTGCTATTGGGGAATGAGACAGGGCAGGTGACAAGGTTTGTGTAGGGGAACACTTTGCATCTTATGATCACAATGCCATTAGTTTCAAAGTAAATGTGCAAAAAGATAGGTCTGGTCCACAGGTTGAGATTCTAAATTGAAGAAAAGGCAATTTTGATGGTACCCAAAAGGATCTGGCCAGTGTGAATTGGAACAGCAACACACATAAAAGTTGCTGGTGAACGCAGCAGGCCAGGCAGCATCTGTAGGAAGAGGTGCAGTCGACGTTTCAGGCCGAGACCCTTCGTCAGTTAGTCCTGACGAAGGGCCTCGGCCTGAAACGTCGACTGCACCTCTTCCTACAGATGCTGCCTGGCCTGCTGCGTTCACCAGCAACTTTTATGTGTGTTGCTTGAATTTCCAACATCTGCAGAATTCCTGTTGTTTGGATTGGAACAGGCTGTTTTTTGGCAAAGGTGTACTTGGTAAGTGGGAAGCCTTCAAAAGTGAAATGCTCAGAGTACAGGTTTTATATGTTCCTGTCAGAATAAAAGGCAAGGATAACAGGTTCATGGAATCTTGGGTTTTCGAGAGATATTGAGGCCCTGGTTAAGGAAAAGAAGAGGTGTATAGTAGGTATGGGCAAGTAGAAACAAATAAGGTGCCTTTAGAGTACAAGAAATGCAAGAAAACACTTAAGAAAGAAATCAGGGGGCTAAAAGAAGGCATGACGTTGTCCAAGCAGACAAGGTGAAGGAGAATCCTAAGGGGATCAGATTTGTTAAGAGCAAACAGATTGCAAGGGACAAAATTGGTCCTCTGGAAGATCAGAATGGTAATCCATGCATGGAGCCAAAAGAGATCAGGGAAGATCTCTTTTTGCATCTGTATTTACTCAGGAGATGTACACAGTCTATAGAAGTGAGGCAAAGCGACATCAACCCCATATAGATTTCAGGGGATGAGGTGTAGATGGTAGGTCATGTCTAACCAATCTTTCTGAGTTTTCTGAGGAAATTACTAGAAACATGGATGAAGGCAAGGCAGGGGATGTTGTCCACTTGGACTTTAGCAAGGCATTTAACAAGGTCCTACATGGGAAGTTGGTCAAGAAGGTTAGGTCGCTTGGGATTCAAGATGAGGTAGTAAATTGGATTAGACATTGGCTTTGTGGGAGAAGCCAGAGAGTGGTAGTAGATGGTTGCCTCTCTGACTGGAGGCCTGTGACTAGTGGAGTGGTGTCACAGGGATCGGTGCTGGGTCCATTGTTTATCATCTCTATCAACGATCTGGATGATAATGTGGTTAACTGGGTCAGCAAGTTTGTGGATTACACCAAGATTGGGGATTTAGTGGACAGTGGAGGAGGCTATCAGGGCTTGCAGGGCTTGCAGAGAGATCTGTATCAGGTGGAAAAATGGGCTGAAAAATGGCAGATGGAATTTAATACAGACAAGGTTTTGCAATTCAGTAGGGCCAACCAGGGTAGGTCTTACACAATGAACAGTAGGGCACTGAGCAGTGTGGGAGAAGAAAGAGATCTGGGAATACAAGTATATAATTCAATGACAGGCAGATAGGGTCAAAAAGAAAGCTTTTGGCATGTTGGCTTTCATAAATCAAAGTATTGCATACAGGAAATGGGATGTTATGTTAAAGTTATATGAGACATTGATGAGACCTGCCTAATTTGGAGTATTGTGTACAGTTTTGGTCACCTACCTACAGGAAAGATGTAAATAAGGTTGAAAGAGTACAAAGAAAATTTACAAGGATGTTGCTGGGACTGGAGGACCTCAGTTATAAGGAAAGATTGAATAGGTTAGGACTTTATTCCTTAGAATGTAGAAGATTGAGAGGAGATTCAATAGAGGTGTACAAAATTATGAGGTGTATAAATAGGGTAAATGCAGGCAGTTTTTTATCTCTGAGTCTGAGGCCACAACCAGATGTCATAGGCTAAGGGTAAAAGGTGAGAAATTTAAGGGGAACATGAGACTTTTAATTTTTATGAACGACCTGGATGTCGGGGTAGGAGGGTGGGTTGGCAAGTTTGCAGACAACACAAAGATTGGTGGTGTTGTAGATAGTGTAGAGGATTGTCGAAGATTGCAGAGAGACATTGATAGGATGCAGAAGTGGACTGAAAAGTGGCAGATGGAGTTCAACCCGGAGAAGTGTGAGGTGGTACACTTTGGAAGGACAAACTCCATGGCAGAGTACAAAGTAAATGGCAGGATACTTGGTAGTGTGGAGGAGCAGAGGGATCTCAGGGTACATGTCCACAGATCCCTGGAAGTTGCCTCACAGGTGGATAGGGTAGTTAAGAAAGCTTATGGGGTATTGGCTTTCATAAGTCGAGGGATAGAGTTTAAGAGTCGCGATGTAATGATGCAGCTCTATAAAACTCCAGTTAGGTCACACTTGGAGTACTGTGTCCAGTTCTGGTCACCTCAATATAGGAAGGATGTGGAAGCATTGGAAAAGGTACAGAGGAGATTTACCAGGATGCTGCCTGGTTTAGAGAGTATGCATTATGATCAGAGATTAAGGGAGCTAGGGCTTTACTCTTTGGAGAGAAGGAGGATGAGAGGAGACATGTTAGAGGTATACAAGATAATAAGAGGAATATATAGAGTGGATAGCCAGCGCCTCTCCCCCAGGGCACCACTGCTCAATACAAGAGGACATGGCTTTAAGGTAAGGGGTGGGAAGTTCAAGGGGGATATTAGAGGAAGATATTTTACTCAGAGAGTAGTTGGTGCGTGGAATGCACTGCCTGAGTCAGTGGTGGAGGCAGATACACTAGTGAAATTTAAGAGACTACTAGACAGGTATATGGAGGAATTTAAGGTGAGGGTTTATATGGGAGGCAGGGTTTGAGGGTCGGCACAACATTGTGGGCCGAAGGGCCTGTACTGTGCTGTACTGTTCTGTGTTCTATGAGGGGAAACTTCTTCACTCACAGGGTCCTGTGAGTGTGGAATAAGCTGCCAGCACGTGGTGCACGCGAGCTTGATTTCAACGTTTAAGAGAAGTTTGACAGGTACATAGTTGGTAGGAGTTTGGAGGGCTATGGTCTCGGTGCGGGTTGATAGGAGTAGGCTGTTTAAATAGTTTGGTACAAACTGGATGGACTGTAGGGCATGTTTCTGTGCTGTACTTTTCTATGACTCTATGATAATAAATTAGGCTTAAGTTACTTTGTTGTTTGTATGCTTATTACCACATCTCCTAGACACTCAAATAGTTTGGGTCTGATCAACCTAGTCCATTTCACTTTGGACTCACTTTTGAGGACTCTACAACTCATGTTCTCAGTTTTATTTTTTTGCACAATTTGTCTTCTGTTGACAAATTGAGATGAGTTATACAGATCTGATTACGTGCATGTGCAGTTCAACTCTTTGAGTGAAAATGCAGAAAGTCTGAAGTTTTTCCTTATCTCCTTCTACCCGAGGCCACGAACTTATCAATCACTCCTGCTGTGGACCACTTTCTGGAGGTCCAAGACACCGACTTCTACAAAGAAGGGATCTGTATGCTCCACGACCGCTGGACTAAGTGTGTACATGTAGGAGGGGACTATGTTGAAAAATAAGTGTGCTAGGTTCTTTAAAACTGACTCCTTCTACCTTAGGCCATGAACTTATCAATCACCCCTCATATATGAAATAAGTCAGTAGCTTGATGTTGTTTTAATTGAATCTTTAACTAAAAGTATGACTATGTCTCTCACGCAATCTACAGTGTACGACACTCCTATCTGGCCGATCAACCCTGATCTAGGACATAGTTTTCCAAGAAAGGGTGCAATCAAAATGAAAGCATGCCCTGTCTGAACAGATCAAAAGATAATCTGGTGCTCAGTGCATGTTCCCATATTCTGAACTGTGCGAGTAATTTGAGTACCTGTGTGGAATTTGAAGGTATCTATTCAGCAGAGCCGAGAGTGCTGCTGAAATTCCATGTCAGTAATGAGGCTACTGCAGTGAGTTAAGAGCTTAATAAATGAACCAATATTTCCTCCTAATAATGTAAGACGAATGAAATAGTGCTGATTAAAGGGATTTCTTGCTCTCGCAGTGCATTGTACACAAAGCTAGACCGAGAGTTAAACACCTGAGTCAACAGCTTTCTTCAGGGGTTTTGATGAGAAAACTTTGTGAAACTGCAGAAAGTTAAGTAAAACATGTATTAGATTCAATACAGAATTGTCACATGCCTGAATATACTAATATTATCAATTATTCTCACGATCAATGTTAATCAACATAGCACACTCATGCAACATTCTATAGCTATGGTATGGGCAAGAGCAAATTTGTTGCATGACAGTAGTTTCATAATGATGAATCATAAACATAATACTTCCTTCCTTCAAATATATGTTCCATGGCCAGACCGTATTTTGGTAAATCGGATCACTTGGCTGTCCTTTTTCTGTCTGCGTACAGGCAGAGGCTAAAGGGAAAAGTTCCAGAGCTTAAGACAACAAAGAGGTGGTCAAGGGAGGCAGAGGGGCAGCTGCAGGAATGCACTATGGTTGCCATGGAATTTATTAAAACAACTGTAGATGAGTGTGCCCCACAAAATCATTCGCAGTCTCCCTCAGTCAGAAGGCCTGGCTGAACCATGAGATCTGCAATCTGCAAAGAGCCAGATCAAAAGCATTCAAGTCTGGTGACCAAGAAAGTTACAAGAGGTCCAGATACGATCTCCAGAAAGCCATCTCATGAGCAAAGTGGCAATTCCGGACGTAGGTGACAACAGAGCTTCCCTTCCAGAAGAGCTCACTGTGTGCTGATCAACTGGCTGGTATGTTCACTGAGATGGTTAACCTCCCACTTTGGCATTCTGAGGTACCCGCCTGCTTTAAACAGGTGGTGCCCAAGAAGAGTGTGGTGGTCTACCTCAATGACTACCACCCAGTAACTCTTTCATCCAGTGTGATGAAGTGTTTTGAGAGGTTGGTGATGAAACATATTAAATCCTGCCTGAGAAGCGACTTGGATCTGCTCCAATTTGTCTACTAGAGCAACAGGTCAACAGCAGATGCCACCTCATTGGCTCTTCACTCAACCCTGGAACATCTGGACAGCAAAGATGCAAACATCAGGGTGCTCCTTATTGACTACAGCTCAGCATTCAATGCCATCATTCCCTCAAAACTAATCAATAAGCTCGAAGACCTTGGCCTCAGTACCCCCTTGTGCAATTGGATCCTGGATTTCCTCACCTGCAGACCCCAGTCAGTTCTGATTGGCAACAACGTCTCCTCCACAATCTCCATCAGCACAGGTTCACCACAAGGCTGTGTGCTTAGCTCCATGATCTACTCACTTTACACTTATGACTGTGTGGCTAAGCACAGCTCCAATGTCATATTTAAGTTTGCTGACAACACCACTGTCGTAGGCTGAATCAAACGTGGTGATGAATCAGCATATAGGAAGGAGACTGAAAATCTGGCTGAATGGTACAACAATAACAACATCTTGACGTCAGCAAGACCAAGGAGCTAATTATTGACTTCAGGAGGAGAAAACAAGAGATCCATGAGCCAGTCCTCATCAGAGGATCAGAGATAGAGATGATTAGCAACTTTAAATTGCTAGATGTTATTATTTCAGGCAACCTGTCGTAGGCCCAGTACATAAGTGCCAATATGAAGAAAGCACAGCAGTGCCTCTACTTCCTTAGGAGATTGCGGACACTCGGCATGACATCTAAAACTTTGACAAACTTTTGCAGATGTGTCACAAAAAAATCCCCTCCTCATACAGTTGAGTTCAATGACAAGGAGCCCATCTGGAAGGAGATCCAGTAAGTAGTTAGGGCAGCCAGAGCTAGTTCTGCCCCTGGTCCCAATGGAGTACAAGCACTGCCCTAAGCTCCTTAGGGTTATCTGACATAGGGGAAAGGGTGCAGACCAATGGAGGTGTACAGAGCAAGTCTGGATCCCCAAAGTGGACAACTCCAAAATATAGATCCACCTCACTGCTCAGTGGGGAAGAGAAGGTACTTTTCAGTATGGTTTCCTGTTGCCTGACTGAGCTCCTCCTTGAAAATGGCTACATGGATACATCTGTACAGAAAGGAGGGATTTCCAGACTGCCAGATGACCCAAAACACATAGGTGCAGTTTCCCAGTTGACCAGGGAAGCTTGAAAAGGAAAAGGAGACCGAGTTGTACTATGACTAGACCTTGCCAACGCGTATGGGTCATTACCACATAAGCTGGTGGAGATTGTGCTGAACCGAGAAAGATAAAGGACCTCATCCTGGACCACTACAGGAACTTCAGGTTGAGAGTCTCCTCAGGAATGACCACATAAGGCTGGCACCGTCTCAAGAAGAGTATTATAGCTGGTGGCACAAACATTGATTTCTCTAACTTCCGTTAATGCCCCACCTCCCTCTCTTACCCCATCCCTAATTTATTATTTATTTGTTTATTTATTTATTCTCTCTTTCCCACTCACAATAACTCCTTGCCTGTTCTCCATCTTCCTCTGGTGCTCCCCTCTCCCTTTCTTTCTTCCAAGGCCTTCCATCCCATGATACTCCCCCTTCTCCAGCCTTGTAACCCTTTTGCCAATCAACTTCCCAGCTCTTAGTTCCATCCCTCCCCCTCCTGTCTTCTCCTATCATTTTGGATCTCCCCCTTCCCTCCCACTTTCAAATCTCCTACTATCTCTTCTTTCAGTTAGTCCTGATGAAGGGTCTCAGCCCGAAACGTCGACTGTACCGCTTCCTAGAGATGCTGCCTGGCCTTCTGCGTTCCACCAGCATTTTGTGTGTATTGCTTATTATAACTGGGTGTACAATCTCAGTAAAAATCTTCTTGGTTAAGGAAGCTGAATTGGAGTGAAAAGGCTCTCTAACTAAAACGGGCATGTGACAGTCCCCAATTAGAGCCTTCATGGATAACCTCACGGTGACAACTACATCATTTCCAGACGACTGATGGATCCTCCAGAGCTAGAGAGGTTCACCACATAAGCAAGGATAAGCTTTAAGCCAGAGAAATCCAGGTGTCTTGTGTTTAAAAAAAACAGACTCACGGACAAGTTCTGTTTCTCCTTGAATGGTATTACTATTCCATTCGTCTCTGAGAAACTAGTCAAGGGCCTGGGGAAGATCTTTCATATAATCATATAACCATATAACTGCATTTTACTGCAGCCTAAGAGATGGAGCTACCATCCGGAAGGCCACTAAGGAGTTAGGAGATAAATCACAAACACGAGAAAATTTGCAGATGCTGGAAATCGAAGCAACACACACAAAGTGCTGGAGAAACTCAGCAGGCCAGGCAGCATCTATGGAAAAGTGGACAGTCAACACTTCAGGCCGAGATCCTTCAGCAGAACCCTTCAGTCTTGCTGAAGGGACTTGACCTGAAACATCAACTGTACTCTTTTCCATAAATGCTGCCTGGCCTGCTGAGTTCTTCCAGCATTTTGTGTGTGTTGCAAGGAGTTCAAAGTTTGGCCACCAGTGTGGACAAGACAGACCTACCTGGCAAGTTCAAGGCCTGGATCTACCAGCATGGCATCCTCCCCGAATCTTCTGGCCCATGCTGGTATATGAAGTACCCATGTCAATAGTTGAGGCTCTTGAAAGAAAGGGCAAGGGCTTCCCTTGAAGATGGCTGGGCCTCCCACATAGCCTGAGCAACATTGTTCTATACGGGAAGAGAAATAAACTGCAGCTCACCTTCAGCTGCCTGAATGAGGAGGTCATGGTTTCCCATATAAGAGACTTCCTGCTGTACAGAGATTCCAGAGACCCCAAAGTCTCATCAGCTGGCATTGAAGTCCAAGACAGGCAGGAAATGGAAGGCCAAGGACGCAGTGGAGATGGCTGAGTCACATCTGAGGCACAGAGATCTGGTAAGGACAACTAGGGCTGTGGAGTTTCCCTTCAACCTGCTTCAACAGGGTCCAGGGCAGGGACAGATGCAATCTTGTCCAGGAAGAGGTGTGAGGAGCTGTTGAGATGGTGCATACCACCAGGATGGTAGAAATGAGGCAGCAGGGAGCTTGGACAAGGTGGGAGGGTGCGATGAAGTGGAAGATCTACTGGTCCAACATCTGGGCAGGCAGAAGCCCAGCACATCAAGTTCATGACCAGGCTGTGTACAATGTCCTGCCTAGTCCAGCGAAATTTCTTGCTTGGGACAAAAGCAAGGCACCATCATGTCCTCCCTGCCTTGGTAGAGGGACATCTTCAGCAGCTGCCCAAAAGCTCTAGGAGAAGGCCACTACTTCTGGTGCCATAACCAGGTGCTGAAGGCAGAGGCAGAAAGTATCTCCTCAGCCATTAGCAACAGTAGGCACCTCAGCCAACCCAGAAAGCCCATAGTCTTTGTCAAAGCTGGAGCCCAACCACAACCTTGGTTCAGATCACCAGCAGGCTTGCTCACCACAGTGCCTGACTGGCAATCTTGTTCCCTGACTTCACCGCATCATCATCATCATCATCATCATCGAGGCCTGACATGGTCACTCTGTCAGAAACCTCAAAGCAGCTGGTCATTGTAGAACTGATAGTGCCTTGGGAAGACTGGATTGAGGAGGCATTTGACCATGAGAAAGCCAAATACTAGCAGCTGGTAGAGCAGTGCCAGAGACTGGGGTGGAGGGCACGATGTGAGCCTATAGAGGTGGGGTGTAGAGGTTTTACTGGCTGCTCACTTTGCAGAACCTACTCCCTCCTTGGCATTACAGGGGCTACAAAGAAAAGAGCCATCAGGACCATCACAGAGACTGCTGAATGAGCCTTCAGATGGCCACAGATCAAGAGGTGAGGCCCATGGACCAGAGCTGCTGGGACACAGGCCAGGGCCTGAGCACCCCTGGCTGGGCCATCTGGGTGAGTGTCTGATGTTGAAAGAGCCAAAACACCCAATGAGCCCAGGCCAGATCACTGATGATATGTTCCAGCACATCCTAGGATCATCAATTTATTATTATTGTTTCTTTTTTTTGTATTTGCAGTTTGTTGTCTTCTGCACTCTGGTTGATTGCCTATGTTGGACGGTCTTTCACTGATTCTGTTATGGTTATTATTCTGTAGATTTCTGAGTATGCCCACAAGTAAATGAATCTCAGTGTGGTATATGGAGACATGTAGGTACTTTGATAATAAACTTTACTTTGAACTTTGAATTTACTAAATGTTTACCAATATTAAGAAAGCTTAAGATTCACAGATACTACTGTGTCAAAGGCAAATAAAGAGTGGATAGAGATTGATGTCTTTCTACCGTGTTTGCAAGCCTGTTATTGGTCAGTTTCTTTGGACATTGCTGTGACACTCTAGGTGTTTGACACTCCAAATACCTTCAAGTTTCAGTTGTGCAAGATGTTGGTGAGGCTGCATTTGGAATATTGTGTTCAGTTTTGGTCACCCTGCTATAGGAAAGATGCAATTAAACTAGAAAGAGTGCATAGAGATTCATGAGGATGCTGCTAGAATTCAAGGAGCTGAGTTATGGAGGGAGATTGAACATTGGTGTGTAAGGTAATGAGGATGATCTTATAGATATGTATAAAGTCATGAGGGGCCCAGGTATGGTGAGTGGACAGCCTTTTTTCCAGGGCTATGGAATCGATAGCTCGAAGACATAGGTGTAAGGTGAGGGGAGAGATTTAATAGGAACCTAAAGGGCAACTTTTCCTCTCAGAGGGTGGTTCCACAAATAGAATCTGCTGCCAGAGGAAGTGATTGAGATAGGTGCATTAACAACATTTAGAAGACACTCGGACAGGTAGATGGGTAGGAAAGGTTCAGAAGGGTTTGACCAAATGTCGGTAAATGATGGCATGGTAGCATAGTGGTTTGCATAATGCTGTTACAGCACCAGTGACCTAGAAGTCAGAAGCATGACGAGACTTGTGAGCTGCCCTCAGCACATCCTTGAACTGTGTTGGCCATTGACACAAGCAACACATTTCACTGTATGTTTTGATATGCATGTGACACATAAAACTACTCTTTATAAATCTTTTAAAAATGGGATTAGCTTAGTTGGGAATCTCGGTCAGCATGGACTAGTTGGACCGAAGGGCTTGATCCATGCTGCATGACTCCGTGACTTTAAGTTGCAGAATCCTACAGGAAAAACTGTGGCAGCTTCTCAAGGCCATTTTGTTGGCTTCATGCTTCTGAATACATCAGTTGCTCTTGACCATTGGTGAAGTCATAATAGTGCAGCAATGGTAGGAAAGTGAATAGTTACATTGATGAATGGACTGTTGATTTGCTTTGGATAATGTTGAGCTTTTTATTTTATCTTATTTTTATTTATCTTATTTAGAGATAGAGCACGGTAACAGGCCCTTCCAGCCCAGTGAGCCCACACTGCCCAATCACACCCGTGTGACCAATTAACCCACTAACTCATACGTCTTTGAAATGCGGGAGGAAACCAGAGCACCCGGAGGAACCCATGATGTCACGTGGAGAACCTAGACTCCTTACAGACAGCGGCGGGAATTGAACCCGAGTTACCAGTGCTGAAATAGCGTTACACTAGCCACTACACCACCATGCTGTGCCTTCTTAAGAATTGTTAGAGCTGAAAACATCCAACCAAGTGGAGATTATTCCATCATGCTCCTGACAGAGAAAGATAACTCATTAGGCATTGGGACATGAAGTGATGATTTGCATCTGACCTTTTCTTGCAACCAGAAGATTTGTGTAGCTGGTCTGCCTAAGATTCTGGTCAAAGGCGGCTCTCCTCAAATAGCAATAGCAATCCATTCAATTTTGATGACGGTGGAAAAGATCAAGGTGAGATGTTTAGATTCTTAACTTTGGGTGTGTTCGTTTCTGGTGTTTCTCTGTCTCAAATCTTTAGATCATATCTGCATTACCACCTTGCAGCCCAGGACTGAACGCTGCCGAGACATGCGGGGGTCTTTCATTATCTCAGGAGTTCCAAGTAGAACCCAAGAGGAACGATCCATGCCATGAATCTGACTTTTTAAAAGAAGAAGCAGCTAAAGATAGCTGAGTGTTGTCACTGCTCTAAGCAACACCTACAATAGTGTTTAACCTAAGACAATTTGTGATGAAGGGTCTCAGCCCAAAATGTTAACTGTTTCTTTCAAAGTTCAAAGCTCAAATACATTTATTATCAAACTACATATAGATCACCACAGACTAACAAATTTTATATGTGTCAGTGACAATAAACCTGATTCTGATTCTGAAATGAGGAGGCTCTGCTATGCTCGAGAAGACCCTGCAGTATTTGCAGAATCTCTTATGCTTAGAAAGAAATGTTACTCAGATTCCCCTTTCTTGACTCTAATCTGATGTCAATGTTTTTTTTCATCTCAGTCCAAACCAGCACTTTGAGTAAACCTACGTCACAGGTCACCAGCATCAGCAGTCACCTGCATTTCAGGAATCTGGCTCAACTTACCTTCAAATGAACACTACGTACACCAGAGTGGGCAGATGAGTCAGACCCAAGAATCATTAGATGTTGGAAGTACATTTCTGCAGACCCACAGTGCAAACTGAAGGTTGAGATGGGCTGCTTATAACAAATCAGTGAATGCTGAGTAATGACGGCATTTTCTGAATCTGAGGTCTTTGGACTAAGTAGGTGAAGGATTCCAAAAATCACTGGTTGTAGCACATGAGTCAGATGTTCTGGACTTCTGCACACACCCACTGCAGATCAAGTTCAAGATTAAGTTCTTGTCAGAGGCATACATTCCCAGGGCATTAATGCCCTGGAAATTAGGTATTGCAACAGCAACACAGAATACTACGAACATAACAAACACTAGGCCTCAGGCCATGGGCTTACCTGTTGCAGTAGTCGAAGATGGGATACGCCAGATGCCATGTGCACAGCATTCACTCGAGATCGTGGGCTGGTTCCTCCATTGGTGCTGCTCTCCGGTGTTCGCTCTGTAGCAGACAAACTGGACTGTTGAGAACTGCTTATTCTTGCTGACAATACCCATACACCATCAATTTACAGGACATCAGTCAGCAACTTGGGCTATATATATTTCTTTTGTGTGACTGTATTTTACTGATATCTTATTTTTATCTTATATCTTATATTTGATATCATAGCAAATATCGCTATGATGATTGCACATTCTAGTATCAATTGTTTGGCGACAATAAAGTATAAAGTATTTTGGCCTCGTGCCAAATATGACTGTTCGTACTGTCTTTTGCACCTTGGCCTGGAGGAACACTCTTTTGTTTGGCTATATTCATGTATGGTTGAATGATAATTAAACTTGAACTTGCAAAATTACATAAACTTAATTTAACATAAATTATGTGTAACTAATACAACAAAATAAATAAATATAAATATAACAATGTTGGTGCAAGTTAATGGGAAATTAGATTTAGGGGTTTTTCAGGAACATGTTAGCTTGAGGTGAGGGTCTTTACACCCCAGTACTTCTTGCCTGATAGCAGCATCGAAAAGTGGGCATTGACTGGATGGTAGGTGTCCTTGATGATGGTGAATTTTTTATAACTGCACTAGGCATCACTGAAACCTGCAAAAGATGGCTAAAGAAGGGAGCTTTCCTTCTTGTTGTGACCAGATAGGAGGGTTACACACTGCCTTTGCACTCCAAATGGATGATTTTAAATCTCCCAGCTGCCATGGACAGGTTTGATTGTATGGATTTAAGACTGGCACCTGCACATGACGCTCCTTTGATCGACATCTTCTGGATAGATCATGAAACCATCTTTTACACTTCTTTACTGTCTTTCACCTTTGTTTCTCATCTTGAAGGTGACTTTAGAACTGTTGGAGCCCATGTTTTGCTGATTGGAGATCTTTTGGGTGTTACAGCGCTCTGCAGTCTCTGAGCAGATTCTGGGTGGCATAGGTAGTGTGAACAAAGCTCGTGACTAGAAGGCTGCAGGATGGCACGCAAGCCAACGTTTGACCCCATTTTGCCGATTAAAGCTTCCATTGTTCACCGATTAAAGCAACAAGGGATATTGAAACGTGTGGAAGTTTGGAGATTGCTTGGGTGTTCCCACCCTCTGCGGTCTCTCAGAGGATTCCAGGACGCAGACATAGCATGCACGAACCTCGTAGCGGGCACGCTGCAGGACAGGGTGCAAGCCAATGTTTGGCTCCATTTCACTGATTAAAGCTCCCATTGTTCGTAGAATAAAGCAATGAGGGAGATTGAGGAATTGAAGCGAGTGCAGAGGGTGAGGGCCTGCTGCCTGTCCTTGATCAGTTGCCATATACCAGAGAGGGAAAAGTCAGCCGCTGGGTCCAGAGAGTATTCCCCAGGTCCTTCTGCATCTTGCATATGAACTTTCAAAGAGAGACACTTCTTTCAGTCTTATGGTTTTTATATTCTGTTTTCTCGTTTTCTCGATATTCTTGGTTTTTTTTGTGCGGGGAGGGAGATTTGGGGGTCGAAGTGTCTGGTCCGTTTTGTTTGCTTTTTTTCTGCAGAGAGGGGGATGGGGAGGCCACTATGCCTCATCTGTTTATCTGTTTTTTTTGTGCAGGAAGAATGATCTGTGTGGAGGGGGGGGGGGTGGGGGGAGTCGATGTTCCTGATCCATTCTATTCGTTTGTTTTCATGCGGGAATAGGGATTTAAGGGTCGATGTGTCTCATCCATTTTCTTTGGGGTTTTTTTGTGCAGGAAAAGGGTTTTTGGGAGCATGTCAACATGCCTCAGCTGTCCTATTCAGTTTTTTTGTGCAGAAAGAGGGATTTGAGGAGGTCAGTTTGCCTGATCTGTTTTATCCAGGAGTCTTCTGCGCTGTAAGTGGGATCTTAGTTGTATCGATGTGGCTGATCAGTTCTGTTTGTTTTTTGTGCGAGAGAAGGGATTTTAGGTGTTGATGTGCCTGATCCATTCTGTTTCGTTTGTTTATCTTGTGCGAGAGGAGGGATCGGGGGCGGGGGGGTGGGGTCGATGTGCCTAATCCATTTTGTTCTTTTTTTTGGGTGCAGGAGGAGGAATTTAGGGGTCAATGTACTTGATCTGATTGACTTGGTTTTTCTCTGGAGGGGGGATTTGGGGGTCGATGCACCGTCCTCCTCCAGTGCTGCCAGTGTGGAGTTTGTATGTGACAGTGTGGGTTTCCCCTGGGTACTCCAGTTTCCCCCCATGTCCCAAAGATGTCAGAAACAAAATCAGAATCAGGATGAATATTACTGACATATGTTGTGAAATTTGTTGTTTTGCAGTAGCAGTACGTTGAAATACATAATAATAAAAGCTATAAATTACAATCAGAAATATATATATGTAAAGTCATAGGGAAAGAAGCTGTTTCTGAAATATTAAGTGTGTCTTCAGGCTCCTGTAGCCCCTCCTTGATGGAGCAATGAGAAGAGAGCATGTCCTGAGTGAGGAGGGTCTTATAGATCCTCCTTTTTGAGGCATCACCTATTGAAGGTGTCCTCGAACCTGGAAAGGCTCATGCCCATGATGGTGTTGGCTGAGTTTACAACTTTCTGCAGCTTTTTCCGATCCCCTGTATTGCCCCCCACCATACCAGACGGTGATGCAACCATTTATGCAGGCTGGTAAGTTGATTGGTGGCTGTAAATTGCTCCTCATGTAGGTGGTCTGATCTTTTAAACTGATGGGGATGTGAGGACAACAATAAAAGAAGGATTAGAGAAACAGTGAGTTTGATGCTACACATATTCTCAGTTGATCAAAGAGTCTATTTCACCTTGTACAGCTCTATGACTCTGTGATTCTATGGCTGTCTCATGGGGACAAACAGGACACAGAACTTTTATATATCCTGTTTGTCCAGCACAAACATTGACAAAGCATTACTTCATTAAATTATTTATGAGCTTTTACCACTGAATGAACTTTCTTTATTTTCTTTAAGGTGTGAAAGTACACACCGTAAGTTTCCTTTAATGCTATTGAGGGCAGTCTCCACGGCACGCTGAGATCAAATTTCCCTCCCTCTTCTTCTCCTCCTCCTCTTCTCTCTTCACATCACACCCTCTCTTTATCTTCTCAGCCTGCAAAATGCTTATCCAATTCTGCTTCACCAAGAGATGTTTTCTTGAAGATACACCTGATTGTATTGTGCAAAATGTTTGTCCCTGGTGGCACTGGTGACCTGTTGCATTCCTCCATTAGATTGCATCCATTTACTCTATTAGATACACCTGTACACCAACTCATTACTGCAAATATCTAATCAGCCAATCAAGTGGCAGCAACTCAATGCATAAAAGCATGCAGACATGGTCAAGTGATTCAGTTATTGTTCAGATCAAACATTAGAACGGAGGAGAAATGTGATCTAAGTGACTTTCACTGTGGAATGACTGTTGGTGCCACATAGGGTGGTTTGATTATCTCAGAAACTGCTGACCTCCTGCGATTTTTATGCACAGCAGTCTCTAGAGTTTACAGAGAATGGTGCAAAAAATGAAAAAATCCAGTGAGCGTCAGTTCTGTGGGTGAAAACACCTGGTTAATGAGAGCGGTCAGAGGAGAATGGCCAGACTGGTTCAAGCTGACAGGAAGGTGACAGTAACTCAAATCACCACATGTTACAACAGTGGTGTGCAGAAGAGCATCTCTGAATGCACAACATGTCGAACCTTGAAGTGGATGGGCTACAGCAGCAGAAGACCACGAACATACAGAAGTATACTCAGTGGCCATTCTATTAGGTATCTCCTGTACCTAATAAAGTAGTCACCGAGTGTATAATGATTCCCTTCTGTTAGGTAATTTATAACTCAGCAGCAACTACTTCTTGCAGTGAAATATAAGTTGCTGGTCTCTCAGTTTTAATGTGCAGAAGTGCAACTTTTGGGTATGTTATTGCTGAAAGCTAAATGCAAACAATGGGGAGAAACTTCAATTACATTAAACAACTATGTTTGGGCTCCAAAACCAAGAAATATATGTTTACTATTGAATAATTGGAAAAAGTGCTAAAGTATTAAAACAAAAATCTTGAAAAATATATGCAGTTGAAATGCAATCAAAACATGATTAAGGGATGAGACAATATAAGGTGTCATGGCAGCACGGTAGCGTAGCAGCTAGCTAACTCTATAGTGCCACCAATTGGGGTTCAATTCCTGCCACTGTCTGTAACAAATCTGTACATTCTCCCTGTGACCATGTGGGTTTCCTCCAGGGTGCTCTGGTTTCCTTCCATGTTCCAAAGACGTACAGATTAGAGTTAGTAAATTGTGGGCATGCTGTGCTGGTGCTGGAAGCATGGTCGTTACCAGAAACGGCACATTTCACTGTGTGGGTTGAAGTGCAGATGACAAATACAGCTAATCTTTTAAATCCTTAAAAGAAATGCAGAATTCATTTTTAATTTCAGAATCAGAATCGTTGACGTCATGAAATTTGTTTTGTGGCAATAGTATAATGCAAGACATTAAAATCAATATAAGTTACATAAATAAATATATAGTGCAAAAAAGAAATAATAAATTAGTGTTCATGGGAGTCCTGATGCAGGGTTTTGACCTGAAACATTGACACTTGCTCTTTTCTCACTGATGCTGCTGACCCATTGAGTTCCTCCAGCAGTTTGCATCCATTCACTGTATCTTATGTTAATTTTAATCTGCAGGCAGCAGTAATTCCTTTGACTAAAGAACAAAAGGGAGGAATTGGGAACCCGATTAATGTCTGAACCCTCCTCTTAAATCTCTGCACATTGATGACTGTGTAAGACCTGAGTGAAATTACTTTTGGCAAGCTTTGATCAACTGTCACCAGGTGAGTCTTTAAGGGAGATTATGCTTCACAATTCAATGAATTGACAAGTTTACAAGAAAAACATTCTGAAGGGGAAAATGGAATTATGCTTTAGTGCATTTAAGAACACACCCCGTGGACAATATGGCAGTTATAAAGAATTGTGGGTGTACAGGTTATTTGTGTAAATGGATGCATAATTATTTGAAAATCCTGTCTTGCATCTCTGCAATTTTGATTTCCTTCTAGTACAACTGGAGGCAATAACTCATTATGTATTAACATAATGCTGACAGGCATAATGCAAGGCTGACAGTAGTAGGGAAAGTTGAGTGATGGGAGTTATTAAGAGGTAAAAGACAGAAACATAAGTCAGGTACAGTCATCTGGGATCAAGTGAATCCCTGGAGAGGTATAAGGGATGTAGAAGTGTACTCAGGAAGGAAACCAGGAAGGACAAAGGTGGGGTATGAGATGCCTTTGGCAGAGAAGACTGAAGAAGATCTAGAGAGATTCTAGAAAAATGTAAAAGGAAAAGTGAGTAACTGGAGAGAGAACAGGGCCCTTCAAAAACCAAAGGTAACACTGTCTGGAACATCTCACACAAAATGCTGGAGAAACTCAGCATATCAAGCAGCATCTATGGAGGGGAACAAATAGTTGACATTTCAGGCTGAGATCCTTCATCAGGACTTGCCCAAAATATTGACTGTTTATTCCTCTCCATAGATGCTGCTTGCCCCTCTGAATTCCTCCAGCATTTTGTGTGAGTTGCTCTGGATTTCCAGCATGTCTAAAATCTCTTGTGTTTATATTTCGTGTGGAGCTGCAGAGATGGCAAGACCCTATATGAATATGCCTCCTCTGTTTTACTAGCAAAATCATGACCATTCTGATCACTATGAACTAAATAATACTTTGGTTTTTATGCTCCAATTTTGTTTTTCTTGTAAAAGTTGTGTATAATTTATGTTTAGCTTATATTTCTCTTGTGAATGCTGCTTATAAGTCTATTAAATGATCTACCTCATTACGACCAATGACTTGTGTACAAAGCTATTAAAGAAAAGCTTAAATGAGGTATGTATGGGGATAGTAGGGGACTGAAATGGATAAAGTTTTGCCAGCAGTAAGTTCTAGCTGTGGTAAACCTTTGATCAGTGAGTGAGCATCAATAAAAATATCAAAGAATGTTTTAACTATATTTACAGTATTACAGTGAAAAAGTACAAACCATTGCATTGTCTATGGTTATAAACTGTCAGGAAATCACAATGTACAACCATAAGGTGAATCAAGTCAAGACTGCACTCAGCCACTGTTGTAATGTAGGAATGGCAGAACAGGCTTGATGGGCCAAATGGCCTAATTCTGCTCCTATGACTTATGGTCTTATTGAAAAACGACAATTGGTTTGTGTCTAGCAAGATTCCTGAGAAAGTGATTAGAAATAAAATGACACGTTGCTTTAGGAAAAACAAGGAACCAAGGAAAACTCGGAGCTACCTCTACCAATAGGACTCACTAGGTAATTTTGGAGTATAATTATGTGCACTGTAGCACACCAAATATGTTTTTTTTCTCTCTGAGCAAGTACTAAGTTCAAAGTAGATGTATTATCAAAGTACATATATGCCACCATATACTACTGAGCTTCATTTTCTTGCAGGCATTCATAATAGAACAAAGAAATACAACGAAACACTGCACACATAGACTGACATACAATCAATGTGCAAAATAAGACAAACTGCAAATACAAGAAAGAAATAAATAAATAAATACAGTATCCAGAACACGATTTGTAGAATCCTTAAAGTGTCACCCTGCAGTGCATTACAAGGCTGACAGAAAATGGATGCCACACAACAGAACTAGGGAGTGAGTGATTTGAAGCGATGTTTCTCTCCTGTTATCAAACTTGTGGTTCCACTAACGAAAAGATGGATTTGTATTTACATGCTGCTTTTTTCCTGATGTTAAATCAAGCTCCCATCATCTCTTTCAAATGCTACCCATTCTTAGAACATAAAACATCACAGCACAGTTAGCCCTCAGCCTATGATGTTGTGCCGACGTTTTAACCTAACATAAAATCAATCTAACACTTCCTTCCTACGTAGCCCACTTTTCTATCATCCGTGTGCTTATTTAAGAGTTTTTAAATGCCCCTAGTGTATCTGCCTCCACCACCACACCAAGTAGAGCGTTCCATGCACCTACCACACACTGTGTAAAGAACCTGCTCTGACATCCCCTTATGCCTTCCTCCAATCACCTTAAAGCTATGCCCCCCTCAAAGTAAATTGATTATCAAAGACTGTATACATCGCAATATACTACCCTGAAATGCATTTTCTTGTGGGCATTCTTGTAGAACAAGAAATACAAGAGAATCAATGAAAAACTTCGTAGACTGACAAACCACCCATATGTAAAAGAAGACAAACTATGCAAATACAAAAACAAATAATAATAAATAGTAAATAAATAATATCAAGAACATAAGTTGTGGAGTCCTTGAGAGAGGGTCCATAGGTTGTGAAATCAGTTCAGTGTTATGGTGAGTGAAGTTATCCACGCTGGTTCAGGAGCCTGATGGGTGTCACGTAGAGGTTCAAGATTCCATGACACACTTATCAATATTCTTAAACTAAGTGCTAGGAACACAAATGCAAATCCTACATTTTTATGACGAAGAAATTTTGCTGCTAAAACATGAGTTTAGTGAGGGGCATGATCCAATGAGTCTATGAAAACGCTGACAAAAAGCAACAGAATTACGTTGCATCTTCAAATCCTCCTCTATATTTACTTTCAACTCCTGCAAAATAAGTTTGAAGAAAAACGTGTCACGTTCAGTAGAAGTGAAGGATTGCGAAGTAGCTGGTCGAGCTGCGATTGACAAATGCACCAATCAGTGGAATTGACGCAAGTCCGACCGTCAAAGGATCATGTTTCAAATCCTTCCTCTTAAATGTGCCCGTTCATTTTCTTTTAAGAAAAAACCCCATCAAGAGTCAGGATTGATATCTGTCGTACATCAGTAGTGAGCAGTGGAGGCAGAGCTTTTCAGGCTCTTATGTCCCCGGGTGTTGCACGATACACCTGACGTTGCGTTGGCCCGGCCATATTAGGACACGATATGCTGTGCAAAGTGCTGAGTCCAGATAACTTGCGCGATCAGAGCAGCAATGACAGTGAGATAGACTGCTGCTTCCAGGGGAACGACCTGCCTCTTCCAGCCGGAGAAGTGCCAACCATTCCCGGCGTCTGCACGCTGCAGAGTCCCCGTTCTCCCTCTGCGACAGTCTCCCGGTTCTGCAAGCAGGAACGAAAGACCAGGCCAGAAGCGGCGAGCAAGAACCAAGGTGGTAAGATACCTCCACTGTAGTAAGTATGGCAGTAAAGTATGGGTTGTGGTTTGGGTCTCCAGGTATTAAAAAGGTCGGGTACGAGCCTAATCGAGGCAGTGGGGCCCTGGCTCGAGAGCGAGGAACGAGTCGGTGTTTGACCCATTTCAGTGCCGGGCCAGATTGAAAAGGTCTGGATGTCAGTGCCGGACCGGTGTTAAGCTGCTCCACAAAGTTTACGAGTCTCTGCGCTGAAATGAAACTCTGGCTGCAACTAACGGACTCCTAGTACCGGCTGCAGTGACGTGAACTCACTTTCGTCAACAACTTTAGTTCTGAGTGTTATTTGTGTACTTTTTATTGTTTGCACGATGTTTTTTTTGCGCATATTGGGTGTTTGATGGTCTGTTTAAAATGTGTTCTGTTGGCTTTCTTTGTTTTTGTGGCTGCCTGTAAGAAGATTAATCTCGAGGCTGTGCACAGGATATATACCTTGATAATGTACTTTGAACTTCTGAATGTTAAACATTTACATCAGACATACAGTACCTTGAGCTAATTACTGGAATAGGCAGCCAGTGCAGAGTAGCCCGTGGCTGTTCCCCTCAATAATAAGTTTACCGCTTTGGATACTGTTGGGGTTGGGGTATAACCTACCGGGGGAACCGCAGTGATCCTGCCTCTGGTCCGGAAGAGTGCGGTAGTGATAGGGGATTCCAGAATTAGGAGCGGACGGGAGATTCTGTGCATATCTAAAAGGCATCCGGATGGTATGTTGCCTCTCAGGTGCCAGGGTCAGGGACGTCTCGGATCGGATCCACAGCAGTCAGCATTCTAAGGGGGGAACTTGAACATCCAGAAGTCGTGGTACATATTAATACCAACGACATTGATAGGAAATGAGGAAGTCCTGAAGAGAGAATAGAGAGAGTTAGGTAGAGAGCTGGAAAGTCGGAACTCCAGGGTAGTAATCTCTGGATCGCTGCCTGTGCCACGTGGCAGTGAGGGTAAGAATAGGATAATTTGGCAGGTGACTGTGTGACTGTGAAACTGGTGCAGGGGACAGGGGTTCAGATTGAGACTGTCAGGAAGGAAGCAGATGATGGGGGGGAAATTGGAATCAGTGGGATGAGTTGCAGTGTAACATGGGGACAAAATCGACAAGGGTGATGAATACGGGACTGAAGAGGTTATATTTGAATGCACGCAGTATGCAGAATAAGGTAGATGATCTTGTAGCAAAGTTAGAGATTGGCGGGTATAACATTGTGGGTGTCAATGAGTCGTGGTTGAAAGAAGATTATAGTTGGGAGTTTAACATCCAAGAATACACATTGTACGGAAAGGACAGCAGGTAGGTAGAGGAGGTGGGGTGGCTCTGTTGGTAAAAAAAAAATGAAATCAAACCCTTAGAAAGAGGTGACATAGGATAGGAAGATGTAGAAACGTTGTGGGTAGAATTAAGAAAATGAAAGGGTAAAAAGATCCTAATGGAAGTTATATATAAGCCTCTCAACAGTAGCCAGGATGTGGGATACAAATTACTATGGGAGACAGAAAAGGCATGTACAGAGGGCAATGTTACAATAGTAATGGGGGATTTCAATACGCAGTTAGATTGGGAAAGTTGGATTGGTGCTGGATCTCAAGAGAGGGAATTCTTGAAACTCCTATGCGATGGCTTTTTAGAGCAACTTGAGATTCAACCCACTAGGAAAAAGGGAGCTTAAGGTAAAGGAACCCTTGAGACACAGTGATCATAATATGATAGAATTCACCCTGCAATTGGAGAGGAAGAAGATAAAGTCAAATGTATCAATGTTACAGTGGAGTGAAGGGAATTACAAAAGCATGAGAGAAGAGTTGGCCAAAGCTGATTGGAAGGGGGCATGAGCAGGGATGATGGCAGAACAATGGCTGGAATTTCTAAGAACAATTCGGAAGGCGCAGGAAAGATACATCCCAAAGATGAAGAAGTTTTTATATATATCCCAATCTTCTACTTTCTATATATATTATTTAATATGTATAGGTAGAAGATTGGGAAGCTTTTAAAAACTAGCAGAAGGCAACTGAAAAACCATAAAGAGAGGAAAGATGAATTATGAAAGTAAGCTAGCCAGTATTGTAAAAGAGGATACCAAAAGTTTTTTCAAATGTATAAAGAGTAAAAGAGGGGTGAAAGTGGATATTGGACCTCTGGAAAATGTCACTGGAGAGGTAGTAATAGGGGACAAAGACATGATGGCCAAACTAAATAAGTGTTTTGCATCAGTCTTCACTGTGGAAGGCACTTGCAGAATGCTAGAAATTTGAGAGGGTCGTTGGCAGAAGTGAGTGTTGATGCTATTACTAAGGAGAAGGTGCTTGGGAAGCTGAAAAGCTGAAGATAGATAAGTCGCCTGGACCAGATGGACTACCTCTCAAGGTTTTGAAAGATGTAGCTGAAGGAATTGTGGATGCATTCGTAATGATCTTTCAAGAATCACTGGATTCTGGAATGGTTCCAGAGGACTGGAAAATGCAAATGTCACTCCCCTCTTTAAGAAAGGAGGGAGACAAAAGAAAGGAAATTATCACCCAGTTAGCCTGACTTCAGTGGCTGGGAAGATGTTGGGAGTCCATTATTAAGGATGAGGTTCCAAGATACTTGGATGCACATGGTAAAGTAGGCCAAAGTCAGTATGGTTTCCTTTAAAATAAATCCTGCCTGATAAAATCTGTTGGAATTCTTTGAGGAAATAACAGGCAAGATAGATGAAGGAGAGTTAGTGGATGTTGTTTACTTGGATTACAGGAAAGATACTAGCATGGAAAAAGGAGTGACTTTTTGGCAGGAGGCAAAGAGTGGAAATGAAGGCAGCCTTTTCTGGTTGGCTGCTGGTGACTAGTTGTGTTCTGCAGGGGTCTGTGTTGGGACCAATTCTTTTTACATTATATGTCAATGATTTGGATGATGGAGTTGATGGCTTTATGATCAGGTTTGGAAATGATATGAAGATAGGTGTAGGAGTAGGTAGGTTTGAGGAAGTAGAGAGGCTACAGAGGGAATTGGACAGATTAGAAGAATGGGCAAAGAGGTGGCCAATGGAATACAGTGTTGGGAAGTGTATAGTCTTGCACTTTGGTAGAAGAAATAAAAGTATAGACTATCTCCTAAATGGAGAGAAAATTCAAAACTCAGAGGAACAAAGAAACTTGGGACTCTTTGTGCAGGATTCCCTGAGGGTTAATTTACAGGTTGAGCTGGTGTTGAGGAAGGCAAATGTGAAGTTAGCATTCATTTCAAGAGGACTGGGATAGAAAAGCAAGGATGTAATATTGAGACTTTATAAAGCACTGGTGAGGCCTCACTTGGAGTATTGGGAGCAGGTTTGGGCCTCTTATCTTAGAAAGGATTTGCTAAGATAGAGGATGATTCAAAGGAGGTTCACGAATTTGATTCCAGTATTGAATGGCTGTCATATGAAGAGTGTTTAATGCTCTGGGCCTCTTCTCATTGGAATTCAGAAGAATGCAGGGTGACCTCATTGAAACCTATCAAACCTACCTATAGAGTGGATGTGGAGAGGATGTTTCCTATTTTGGGGGAGTCTAAGATCAGAGGACATAGCCTCAGAATAGAAGGGTATCCCTTTAGAACTCAGGTGAGGAGGAATTTTGTCAGCCAGAATCTGTGGAGTGTTACAGACAGCTGTGGATGTCAAGTCATTGGGTATATTTAAAGCAGAGGTTGAAGAGTTCCTGATTAGGACGTCAAAGGTTCCAGGGAGAAGGCAGTTGAATGGAGTTAAGAGGGATAAGAGGTTGTGGTAATAAAAGCTGCAAAGTTTTCTGTTTATAGTTGGTGAGGAGGGGTTAGGAGGTTAACTGGCTTCTCCTTCCATAGAAGCTGCTTGCGTAGTTGAGTTCTTTCAGCATTTCTGTTTTTTTTTGTTCGGGTTGTTCAGAGTGTTATCATGTTGAGAGTAGGGTCATGTATCTGTGCATCCACCTCTGTCTACCTCTTTCACATCACTAATCCAGCTTACCTGAACCAGATACTCTATTAAAACTTTAGTGTCTCCTTGTCATTCCAGCGCTGATGTTCTGGTGCACCCTGGTCAGTATAGCTTATTCTGCATTTTGAAAGCTTGTTGTAAACTCTGCTACCCCATCCTAACTTGCACCTAGATCACACCTTCCTTACATCGCCTCCCACTTCATGAACACCCAAGTGTGGAAAATTCCATTAACAAGTCTAATCATGACCACAGTCTCTGCATGTCCTTTGGGTCAGGAACCCACCCCACCCACAGCCCTCCAACTACCCGATATGTTCTTGGCTCTTCTCAGAGTTGTTTCATCGTTACCTGCCAACAGCTCAAATTCTAAATTCTTTCCAAAAGACCATAAGACATAGGAGCAGAATAGGGCCATTCAGCCCATCAAGTCTGCTTCATCATTCTATCATAGTTGATTTATTATCCTTCTCAACCCCATTCTCCTGCCTTCTCCCCATAGCTTTTGACACGCTGACTAATCAAGAACCTATCAACCTGTGCTTTAAAGTGTATCCAATGACTTGGCCGTCACAGGCATCTGTGACACCCTCTGGCTAAATACATTTTCCCTTACATTCTCTCTGTCTCCACCTCCCTCTTGTCTAAGAAAACACCAAAATTTCTTCAACCAGACACTTGGGTTTCCGTGTTGAGATCTTTCTTGTGCAGCTCACTGAAAATTTTCCTACAGGACACATTGGGACATTTAACTGTATCGAAGGTCTGACATAAAGGAAGTTGTGAATTCAATTTGGCTTTGCTTTATTATTTGCTTTCAAGGGTTTCTATGAGTCAGTGCCATTTGACAGAGTGACGATGGTCAGTTGACCTTCGTATCCAGCAATGGCTGGTCACCTATGCGGGAGAGGTTTTTAACTGGAAAAGCCTTTGTGCTGGGGCAGTTCCCCTCTCTTGATCTCTGAAGTCCAGATCCAGTGGTACAGGGTAAAGATCTAGAAGTGAAAAGCTACAGAGGATGAAACTATGTGGTAACCATTGGAAGTAGCAAGCATGCTGACTGAATTGATTAGCATTTCAGTCTCATGATTGTTCATCGCAGCAGGTTAAAGGATTTCAGCAGGTGTGTGATTGAATGGAAGGCAGGAGCAAACAAAGTGACCAGTTGTGTTCAGCAAAGTGGCAGGGGTCATCTAGATAAACAAAAGAAAATGGTTCTGATTCAGTGTCTCGTCCTGAAACGTCGAATCATTATTCCTCTCCATAGATGGTGCTGACCTGCTGAGTGTGTACTCTGCAGTTCATCATCTCTAGAATCTGTTGTGTTTATAAAGTATAGACGGCTATGGTATTGATATTGGTTTATTATTGTCACGTGTCTAGTGAAAAACTTGTCCATGCAGATCAAATCATTACACAGTGCATTGAGATAGAACAAAGTAAAACAATCACAGAACGCAGAATAAAGTGGAACAGTTACTAAAAAAATTGCAGTGTCGATAAATGTTAAACTGCAAGATCATAACAAGATTGACTGTGAGGTCAAGAGTCCATTTAATCATACAAGAGGGATAAAAGCTGTCCTTGGGCCAGATGACCCTTGCTTTCAGACTTTTGTATCTTCCCTCCTGTGGGGGAGGGGAGAAGAGAGAATGTCTGGGGTGGGTGGGGTCTTTGATTTTGCTGGCTGCTTTACTGAGGCAGTATAGACAGAGTCCATGGAAGGGAGGTTCCTGGGTGGATTACTGTCTGGATTTGTTGAGCTCCATGGGTGAATGTTGAGTTGGGGAGATGAGGCATTATTTTCCATATTGAGATGTATTGGAATAGATTGAGGAGCCAAGGAAAAAAAGTTCAGAGTTAGGATGGATCAGAGAATTAAAGTGACCAGTGAATGGAAACTTGGGTTGCCTTCACAGACAGAACAAAGATGTTCCACAGAGTGATCACTCCAACTTAATTCAGTAGATGGTGTGCGATGAAGCGATAAGTAAGCTATGCAAGCAAATTACTGTGACACAGAGAGGAGGTTCTGGATGAAGAAGAGGCAGCAGAGGCATAACACAGGCTTTCAATTCTGCACAGACTACCAAGGATTCACTAATGCATGATATGCATCGGTTTAACATGTACTGACAAAAGTTTTTCTAAGTAAGTTCCCATGTATGTCCCTGAATGGAATGAAATAAAGGGCAAGAAGAGGAGATGTTTCGAGGATTAGAATAGGTTAAGATGCTGAAATGGAAAAGAGGTAGGTAAGATGAAGTTGGTTGGTGTTGAATGTGAAGGCTGGTAAGATGGAAGTGAAGGCAAACTTTGTTGTGGTTCTGGGCTGAGGAGACAGGACATCCAGGCAAAGTGTGGAAAATAGAGTGAGCAGTTTTAGGTTTCATCAGCCACAATAGAAGGGAATCCCCCATCAATTGAAAAGGAAGACATTTTGAAAGAACTCAATGGATGGTGGAACTTCTAGAAAAGAGGTGGAAAAGGAGACACTGGGAGGCAGGATAATGTTTACAAGGAGTAGAGTGCTAGGAAGTATAGTCACATTCTGTAGGGACCATGGAAAAAGTGATACCATTCCAACTGGAATTGAAATCCTGATGAAGGGTCTCAGTACAAAACATCAGCTGTGTATTCCTCTTGGTAGACGCTGCCTGACCTGCTGAGTTCCTCCAGCATTTTGTGTGTGTTGCTCTAAATTTCCAGCATCTGCAGAATCTCTTGTGTGTACGAATAGCAGAGCAGACTTGAAGGGCCGAATGGCCTTCTTCAATCATCCTATGTATCAATGAATGATTGAATGACAAACTACAGAGGGAGAGGAGAGCAATGGTATTGAGTTTAAAATGCTGTGTTAATTGAGCTAATTATCCATGGACATGAGTTCAATTTCCACAAGAGTAACTGTCAATTAATTAAGCAAATTTTGGAATTAAAAGTCTATTCAATTCTTTGGAGTTGTGAATCTATTAAATATATGATGAGAACTTGAATGTCTAGACTCAACTTTATCAGTTCATTAACATTCCCTTTTGATCCTGTCTGTATTTCATAATTTCATAACCAGATGAAGGTCTCAACATAGTCTGAGTTATAAGGAAAGGTTGAACAGGACTTTAATTCCTGGAGCAATGCAGAATGAGGGGAGATTTGATAGAGGTATACAAAATTATGAGGGGTATAGATGGGGTAAAGAAAGCAGGCTTTTTCAACTGAGGTTGGGTGAGACTACAACTGGAGGTCATAGGTTAAGGGTGAAATATTTAAGGGGAAACTTCTTCACTTAGAGAGTAGTGCAAGTGTGGAATGAGCTGCCAGCAGAAGGGAAGTTTGGTTATGTACATGGCTGGGAGGGATATGGAGGGCAATGGATAATGGAATTAGGATGAATAGAAGTTTGGCACAGACTAGATGGGCTGAAGGGCCTGTTTATGCGCTGTATGACGATGTGACTCTGTGACTTAAATGTTCACTTATTATATGTCACCAGGGAAGATTATTAATTAGCACTACAGCAACATTCAAAGGATTTTAATGAGGTATAAAGTAATATGCAAGCACAAACATTTCTCTATGAATGACCAGTAACTTCTGTCTTTTACTTTGCTAGCAGCTTAGCATAGCCCTTGCTGATTTGATTTGATGCAAATGACACATTTCACTCTATGTTGCCATGTTTTGATGTACGTGTGACAAATAAAGTTAACTTTTCTCTCTAACTTTCTTTTCCCTTGGGTGCAAATCATCAAACGAATACAGAATCCGAGAAGTATTTGGGAGTAAGAGTTCGTCTGCCTGTCCGAGATCTCCTCCGTAATTACCGCAAAGCCAAAGGACAAGAGCTAAAAGACTTCCAGGTGCCCCTTTCTCCATTCCAGCTTCAAGTAAAGCATTTCTTCAGGGAAGTCCATAAAATTTAAGCATGCAACATATTTGAAATGTAACACAAGAAGCCAGGGAGAATTAGAAAAACATAGAAAACCTACAGCACAATACAGGCCCTTCGGCCCACAAAGTTGTGCCGAACATGTCCCTACCTTCGAAATTACTAGGCTTACCCATAGCTCTCTATTTTTCTAAACTCCATGTACCTATCCAAAAGTCTCTTAAAAGACCCTATTGTATCCGCCTCCACCACTGTTGCCGGCAGCCCATTCCATGCACTCACCACTCTCTGAGTAAAAAAATTACCCCTGACATCTCCTCTGTACCTACTCCCCAGCACCTTAAACCTGTGCCCTCTGGTGCTAGCCATTTCAGCCCTGGGAAAAAAACCTCTGACTATCCTCACGATCAATGCCTGAATTGTGTTATCAGATTCTCTTCAAAATGGTTTTGTAAAACTGATAAGGAATTTCATGCTTAAAGTTTATAGATTTATTGTTTAACATTTGTTTTAAGTAAGGATGATTAAGGTATTATTTTTCTCCCCCTACAGGAAGATGTGGCCTGGAAATTAAATAACAGTAAGAGATTTAAATGATTTTGTTATAGAAATTGTCTAGGTTTCTTTTAAGTATCTATGATGGTGTCCATTGTCATTTTTGATGGTTCTTTTTCAGAAAGAAAACGTGCTGTCAGGGATACACTACAAGGTCACCCATGTTCTGCTAAAGGGAGCAAACAGGTGAGTATTATGCAGCTTCTAAAACATGCAGATTAGACATGACAAGAGCTGGAGCTGGTCCGGGTACCTTCAGTTTCTTGCTTCATTAGAGACCCAGCCAGTTCTTCTCCACCAACATACACATTCCCCTGGCTGAAATCATTCCTGCTTGGAACATTGGGTGCATGATAGTGAGGTAACTAGCATAATACCATTACAACGCCAGTGGCCTCTGTTCTATTCTCGCTACTGTTTGCAAGGAGTTTGTACAATCAACCGTGACTGTGTGGTTTTCCTCCATTTGGACCATAAGACATCGGAGCAGAATTTGGCCATTTGGCCCATCGAGTCTGCTCCGCCATTCTGTTATGGCTGATCTTTTTTCTTCTCAACCCCATTCATCTGCCTTCTCCCTGTAACCTTTGATGCCATATCCAATCAAGAACCAATCAAGCTTTGCCTTAAATATACCCCAACAACGTGGCCTCCACAGCCATCAGTGGTAAAAAAAAAATTCCACAAATTCACCACTCTCTGGCAAAAGAAATTTCTCCATATTTCTGTTTTAAATGGATGTCCCTCTATCCTGAGTCTGTGCCCTCTTGTCCTCGACTCCCCCACCATGGGAAACACCCTTCCACGCCTACTCTGTCTAGGTCTTTCAGCACTCAAAAGTTTTCAATGAGATCTCACCTCATCGTTCAAAATTCCAGTGATTACAGACCCAAAGCTAACAAACTTTCCTCGTATGATAACCCTTTCATTACTGGAATCATCCTTGTGAGCTTCCTCTGAAACCTCTCCAATGCCAGCACATCTTTTCTTAGATGAGGAGCCCAAAACTCAAGGTGAAGCCTCACCAGTGCCTTATAAAGCCTCAGCATCACATCCCTGCTCTTGTATTCTAGACCTCTTGAAATGAACGCTAACATTGCATTTGCCTTCTTCATCATCAAATCAACCTGCACAAGGACTTCTAAGTCCCTTTGCACCTCATATTTTTAGATTTTCTCCACATTCAGAAAATAGTCCACACATTTATTTCTATTATCAAAGTGTATGACCATACAGTTTCCAACATTGTATTTCATTTGCCACTTTCTTGCCCATTCTTTTAATCTGTCTATCCTTCTGCAGCCTACCTGTTTCCTCAACACTCCACCAATCTACGTATTATCTGCAAACTTGGCAACAAAGCCATCTATTCCATCATATAAATTATTTATATACAACATAAAAAGAAGTGGTCCCAACACTGACCCCTGCAGTACACCACTAGTCACCGGCAGCCAACCAGACAAGGACCCTTTTATTCCCACTCACTGCCTCCTACCAATCAGGCAATGCTCTAACCATGTTAGCAACTCTCCTGTAATACCATGGACTCTTAACTTGGTAAGCAGCCTCATGTGTGACACTTTGTCAAAGGCCTTCTGAAAGTCCAAATAGACAACATCCACTGCATCCCCTTTATCTATACTACTTGTAATTTCCTCAAAGAATTCCAACAGATTCATCAGGCAAGATTTTCCCTTAAGGAAACCATGCTGACTTTGTCCTATCTTGTCCTGTGTCACCAAGTACTCCATAACCTCATCCTGAACAATTGACTCCAATGTCTTCCCAACTACTGAGGTCAGGCTAACTGGTCTATAATTTCCTTTCAGCTGCCTTCCTTAAAGAGTGGAGTGATATTTGCCAGAGCCCAATGATTTTTGAAAAATCATTACCAATGCCTCCATAATCTCTACAGCTACCCCTTTCAGAACCCAGGGGTGCAGTTCATTTGGTCCAGGTGACTTAAGTACCCTTAGGTATTTCAGCTTTTTGAGCACCTTCTCCCTTGTAATAGTAACTGCACCCACTTCTCTTCCTTCACACACTACAACACCTGGCACACTGCTCGTGTCTTCCACAGTGAAAACTGATGCAAAATTCTTACTTAGTTCGTCTGCCATCTCCATGGCCACCATTGTTATATCTCTGGCCTTATTTTCTAGTGGTCCTATATCCACTCTCATCTCTCTTATTTTTTGCATACTTGAAAAAGCTTTTACTATCCACTTTGATATTGTTTGCTAGCTTGCTTTCATATTTCATCTTTCCCTCCTGATGATTTTATTAGTTGCTCTCTGTAGGTTTTTAAAAGCTTCCCAATCCTCTATCTTCCCGCTAACTTTTGTGTTGTTGTATGCCCTTCTTTTGTTTTTACTTTAGCTTTGGTTTCCCTTGTCAGCCACAGTTGTACTATTTTGCCATTTGAGTATTTCTTTGTTTCTGGAATACATCTATCCTGCACCTTCCTCATTTTTCAAAGAAACTCATGCCATTGCTGCTCTGCTGACATCCCTGCCAGAATCTCCTTCCAATTTACTTTGGCCAACTCCTCTCTCATACCACTGTAATTTCCCTTTCTCCACTGAAACACTGCTACATCAGACTTTACTTTCTCCCTATCCAATTTCAAGTTGAACACAATCATATCGTGATCACTGGTTCCGAAGGGTTCTTTCACCTTAAGCTCTCTAATCTCCTCTGACTCATTACATAACAGTCAATCCAGTATTGCTGACCCCTATTTATGTTTATGCTTTAATTTATGTTTTTTCCTTGTGAATGGAGCTATCTGCCTGTCATGCACTGTAATAAATTTTTCATTGCACCTCTGCATACATGCACAAGTGCATTTGACAATAAACTCGAATTTGACTTTGGCTTTGAGTTTCCCGGCCTTCATTTCCACCTCACCTGCCTCTGCATTTAGTAGATGATCTTTCACAATATCTATTATCTTCAGTGAGATTCCAGCAGCAGACACATCTTCTCATACCCTCCCTTTCAGCATTCTGATAGCACTGTTCCCTTTGCCACACCCTGTAGCATTCATCTATCTGTAACCATACACACAACAGGAAATGGAATTCACATCTTGTCAACTTTTCCCTTGTCACCTCTCAGGGAACAAACAATCCTTCCAAGTGAAACAGCAAATCATTTTCATTCCTTCTAGGCCACTGGTTTGCATCCAGTGCTCATAATGCTTTTTTTTAATGTACAATATTAGTGAAACGAATCACAGATCAGAGTTACCAGTCACTTGACTTTTCCCTTCCGCTCTCACTGTGAGCTCTACGTGGTTTCTTACACTGTTATAATGAGGCTCAATGTGATCTTGAGGCATAGCATCTCATCTTGCACTGCATGTGTTGCAGCCTTCCAGATTTAATATTGATCTCTGCAGCTCTCCTTATCTGTTTATGGCCTATTCTGTAAACTATTCATAGAGCAATACAGTATAGAAACAGGCCCTTTGGCCCAACTCATGAAAGCAAGCTAGTCCTATCTGTTCACTGCTCTTCTTCTCCATCTTGTTTTACGGCGGTTGGCACCCAGCTTAATGGTGCATTACCGCCACCTTCTGCTCCAGAGTGTGCAACAGACTTAGATTCTAAATCCCTTCACCCAATCTCTCTCTCTCTCACACACACACACCAACCTACACTTTATCCTCCCATCCTTGGCCATCCTAGTACCGTATTCCTGTTTATCCGTCATATCCAATAAAAAAAAACCCTGTACTCCTTAAGAAAGCTAAGAATACCCTGACCTGTGCTCTCTCACCCTTGCCCAGCAACCCTTTTAATGTGAATTCCTGCACCCTCAATTCCCTTAGATTGATTCTCATCATCTCTCTCTGTATCCCATACTTCCTGCAACTCAGAACTACATGTTCTACTGACTCCTCTTCCTGACATTCCTCACACAATCCTGTCTGGTGTTTCCCTATCATTTTCAATGTTTTGTTTAATGCACAGTGGCCCAGCCTTAACCTAGTCCACACAATTTCCTCTCTTCTGTTTCCATTACCTACCCTAGTAACTGCAACACTCTTTTGTATTTCATATAAATGCCTCTCTTTCCCCTCCCTGTCCCATCTTTCTTGCTACATTTGCTTGATTTTTTTTTCCCAGATTACACACTTAACCTCTGCTTTACTGATACGAATGTGCATTTCTATATTTCTTTCTTTAACGCTCTCTTTGCCAACTCATCCACCCTCTCATTCCCCTTCACCCCTACATGTGCTGGAATCCATAGAAATGTTACCTGACCCCCCTGATTTGCAATTCTTGTGACTGACTGAAGGACTTCATAAAGTACATCTTGCCGACTGTTTGAGTGAAAAGACCTTAAACTTGCTAGAACTGAGGATGAATCTGAGCATATCAACACTTTGACTTGTCTAGCTTTCTCCACCCATCGCAACGCAACCAACACTGCCAGCATCTCCACTGTAAACACCCCTAACTTATCAGATGTTCTTCTGCTGATTCCAATTTCTTTTGCTGGTATAGCCACCCCAAACCCTGTCACTCCTATTTCAGGTTCCTTAGCACCATCCGTATAAATCTGAGTATAATCACTATACTTTTCCATCACATGACAATTAAATGCACTTACCAAATCAGTTTTATACTTTCCTTTCCTTTTTACCTCTAACAAATGCCAGTCTATGTCAGGCCATACAAGCTTCTATGGAGCTACAACCAGATAAACTACTGAAGGACTTATCCTTAGAGCAAACACTCCACATTCTTTAGCAATATCATTCCCTACCTGACTAAAGTTATCCCTCTGAAACCTCCCATTTTCCCAGCACTCCTGCAACACTCCTTTTGCAGGGTGAGAATCATTGCAAATTAGCCCAGTAGCTTGCCATCAATTGCATCCTTCTTAGTTCCAAAGGCATTATTCACATTTCTACCTGTAGGGCTGATACTGGTGATGTTTTAAAAGTCCCACTGCACACTCTCAAAGCCGGAGCCTGAATCACATCCAGTTTCCTTATAAGAGACCTAGCTGCTGATCCATATACTATATTTCCATAGTCCAACACAGATCTTACTAAAGCCACATACATTCTCTTCAATGCTGAACAACTTGCTCTCCACTCCCTACCAATCAAACATCTCAACACATTTATTACTTTTTTACATTTCTCCTCAACTTTCCTGATATGGTCTGCCCATCTTAATTGTGAATCAAATATAACTCACAGAAATTTAAATGATCCAACCCTTTCTAATTCAATCCCATACATCCTTAACTTCTTCCCCACCTCAATTCTTTTCCTGGTGAAAAATACAGTTTTGAGTTTTTTCTACTGAAAATCTACATCCCCAATCATAACCCCACTCCACCACTTCATCAATTGCTTCTTGTAGTTTCCTGATTATATGGTCCATGTTCCTGCCTCTTTTCCACAAGGCCCCATCATCCGCAAACAGTGACCTACCTATATCCACTGGTACCTTTGTGAAGACATCATTGATCATAATGATGAAAAGTAACGGGCTAATCACACTACCTTGAGGTGTGCCATTTCTCACTATGTACTGATTTGATAATTCTTATCCAATCCGAACTTGAATTTTTCTACCAAACAAAAAACCTTTAATCCAATTAAAAACTCTCCCACCAACCCCCATCTTGTGCAGTTTAATTAACAATCCTTCCTTCCACATCATATCATTGGCTTTTTCTATGTCAAAAAACACTGCAACTACTGACTCTTTATTTGCTTGGGCCTTTCTTATTTCAGTCTCTAACCTTATCACTAAGTCCATGGAATTCCTTCCCTTCCAAAAAACCACTCTGATAACTTGCCAGCTTCCCCTCTTCTCAAGCTCATACAATAACCTTCTGTTATCATCCTTTCCATTATCTTACATATATTTGATGTTAATGCTATTGGTCTGTAGCTAGTGGGTTTTGATGGATCCTGGCCAGGTTTCCTTATTGGAATTACTACTGCTTCTTTCCATGCACTTGGTAATCTTCCCTCCTCCCACACTCTGTTATAAAAATGCAGCAACTTCAAGAGCGCTCCTTCTCCTAGATTTTTTAGCATCACAGAGCATATCAGATCTTTCCCTGGGGAGGTTGGTCTCGATCTCTTTATTGCTCTCACCATTTCTGCCAATGTAAATGGATCATCAATTATATCATCTATTTCTTCCCTCCTGTTTAACACACCTGGGTGTTGACTCATTGTTCTTTCCCTTCTCCTTCTCCCTTCTTCAGATAAATTTTCTGAACTGTGTATCTGTACAAACAACTTGGCTGTGATCTCAGCCTTATCCTATCTGTTTACATTTGGCCCATAGCCCTTTAAACCTCTCCTATCCATGTAATTATCTAGCTAATTATCTCAAACTGCCCCTGATATCCTGTTTAATTCTCTTCCTTCTGATCTTAAACCTATACCCTTTTGTTTGGAGCACAATATTCAACTTTTATAATTCTACTTTTGTCATGGTCCGGTCCATGAAGTCCGCGTTCCGGTTCACGGTCTGGTCCGTGGACTCCGGACTCCGGGTCTTCCGGCCTTCCGGCTGTCCCTTGTTTCAGTTGGGCTTAATCATAGGCACCTGATGCTCGTCTTGGGGTTGGGAATATAAGTGGCCCTTGGTTCAAGTGTGGTTGCTGGTTTGTCTTGTCACTATCCTGTCCTTGCCTCTGTTGGGTAAGCCAGGCTGTCTTTGCCGTTACCCTGAGGCTGGCCTGTTCCCTTCCCTTCCCTTCCCCTTCCTTCTGAAGCCTGCAACCTGTGTCTGGAGCCTTGCCCTGCAACCTTGTCAAGTTCAACTACCGGAGCAAGACCGGAGCCTTGCTGTATCAAGATAAGGAACTGTCTATTGTTGAGTTAGAACGGTCTCTGTATCCACGCCTTTGCTAGGTAGGTCTGGCTGTTTGCCACAACCTAGTGTTGAGAACTGTCTCTGTGTCTATGCCTTCGCTAGGTAGGTCTGGCTGTTTGCCGCAACCTAGTGTTGGGAACTGTCTCTGTGTCCACGCCTTCGCTAGGTAGGTCTGGCTGTTTGCCGCAACCTAGTGTTGGGAACTGTCTCTGTGTCCACGCCTTTGCTAGGTAGGTCTGGCCGTTTGCTGCTACCTAGTGTTTAGAACTATCCCGTCATGTTCAGCATTCTGTGATGAGTCCCGGCCCTATGTCCTGTTCCCAAGGAGGGGTCCCGGCTCTGTGTTCCATGTTCCTGCCGTCCCAAGTCCAGTTGGCTGTTCCTGAGTACCAAGTCAAGGTTTCATGTTCTCGTTCTGTCCAGGAGTGCCCTGTGTCCTGTCCAGTCTCCCAAGACCATGTCATGTCTTCACCTAGTTTCAGAGTCCAAGCCCGCATCAAGACCCAGGTTCTGGGTCCTTGGCCAGTCTCTAGCTCAGAGTCCGAACCCAAGCCTTGTCATGTCCTCGCCTCGAGGAACCCAAGCCTTGTCATGTCCTCGCCTCGAGGAACCCAAGCCTTGTCATGTCCTCGCCTCGAGGAACCCAAGCCTTGTCATGTCCTCGCCTTGAGGAACCTAAGCCATGTCCAGTCCTGTAGCCACGTCATGTCCTTGCCTAGTTCCGGGGTCCGAGCCCAAGTCAAGACCCAGGTTCTGGGTCCTTGTCCAGTCTCTGGCTCGGAGTCCAAGCCCAGGCTCCTAGTTCCCAGTTCCTTGTCCTGGTCCCGCTTGCCTAGTCAATGTCCTAAGTCTTGTCCCAGCTCTCTAGTCAAGTCCTGTTCCTAGTACTTCAGTGTCTGTGTCTTGCATTTGGGTCTGCTCCCAACGCCCCCCTTATGACAACTTTGTCTTCTAGTAATTTTACTGGGCATTTTTCTACAATTTCTGACCTGAACTTCCTAGTCTTATCTGCTTCTCTGTGTTCTGTCTCCATTTTCCTTTATTAACCCATCAATAGCTTATGCCTCCCAGGCATTTCAGTGATTTTACCTTTGTTCTGACTATCCCTCTCCAAGTATCTCAGCAATCTAAAGTAACTTGTTTGTTTTGGATCTCCTTCAGTTTCAAAGTGATTTTTTTTTCAACTTGAAATGCTGGAAGCACTTGGCAGAGATTTCTCTTTCCTCTGCCAAACTGTTGCAGCTTTTGCTGTTTTGTTTCAGATTCTGAATATCAACAGTTGTTTTGATTGTCATGACGGAATTAAATCTTGCCCCTGCCTGGGGAAGCGTTAGTCGGGTTTTATTCCAAGTTGTATGATACCACTTGTTGGACCATATACAGGACCAGGAATGTTGCAAAAAGCAGAAAGGAGTTCCAGCCATCAACGTCTTTCGTCAATTAACCAACTGGGTTTTGATAACAGTTTCAAATCGAGTTCATTATCATAAGCACAGTAGTGGCCTGGTGAGGGGCAGGTTGTACCTTGTGAACCTGATTAAATTCTTTAGGGAAGTGACAAAACAAATTGATGAAGATAGAGCAACACACTAGAGGAACGTGGCAGGTCAGGCAGCATCTATGGAGAGGAATAAGCAGTCTTTAAAAAAAAATTAAATAGTTGCCCCTGAATCTGGTGATGTGGGTCTTCAGGCTTCTGGACCTTTTGCCCGATGGTAGCTATGAAAAGATGTCATGGCCTAGATGGTGGATATCGTTGAAGATGGAAGGTAAAGCAGTGGATGTGGTGTATATGGATTTTTGTAAAGTGTTCGATAAGGTTCCCCGTGGCAGGCTCATTCAGAGAGTCAGGAGGCATGGGATCCAGGGAAGCTTGGCTACATGGATTTAGACTTGGCTTGCCCACAGAATGCAGAGGGTAGAAGTAGATGGAGTGTATTCTTCTTGGAGGTCAGTGACCAGTGGTGTTCGCAGAGATCTGTTCTGGGACCCCCTCCTCTTTGTGATTTTTATAAATGACATGGATGAGGAAGTGGAAGGGTGAGTTAGCAAATTTGCAGATGACACAAAGGTTTGTGTTATTGTAGATAGTGTAGACAATGTTGCAGCTTACAATGGAGCAATGATAAAATGCAGAGCTGAGCTGAGAAGTGGCAGATGAAGTGCAATTCAGAAAAGTTTGAAGTGATTCACTTTGGAACATTGAATTTGAAGGCAGAATACAGAGTTGATGGCAAGATTCTTAGCAGTGTGGAGGAACAGAAAGATCTTGGGGTTCACATCCGTAGATCCCTCAAAGTTCCAGCAGAAATTGCTAGGTTGGTTAGGGTGGTGTATGGGGTGTTGGCCTTCATCAATCAAGAGATTGAGTCAAGAGTTACGAGGTAATGTTGCAGCTCTTTTTTTAAAAAAATCTCAGGTTAGACTTGCAATCTTGTGTTCAGTTTTGGTCACTTCATTATAAGAAGGTTGGGAAAGCTTTAGAGAGGATGCAGAAGAGATTTACCAGGATGCTGTCTCAATTAGACCCTTATTTGGATAGGTTGACTGAGCTAGGGTTTTCCTGTTTGGAGCGAAAGAGGATGAGAGGTAACTTGATGGAACTTGAAGACAAGATAAGAAGCATAAACATAGTGCTGACCTTTTAAGCTATTCTGAGATCAATCTAACACTCCCCCCCCCCACCCAACAAAGACTATAACCCTCCATTTTTCTTTCATCCATGTGACTATCTAAGAGTCTTGTAAATATCCCTAATGTATCTAATGCACCAATGCACTTACCACTCTGAATGCACAATCAATAACCCATGAACACGGACACACTATGTTTGCTGTTTTTTTGCACCACTTTAGTACAACTGTGGCTGACAAGGGAGGTCAAAGCTAATGCAAGAGCAAAACAAAAAGAGGGCATACAACAAAACAAAATATAGTGCAAAGATAGAGGATTGGGAAGCTTTTAAGAAACCTACAGAGAGCAACTAAAAGAATTATTAGGAGGGAAAAAATGAAATATGAAAGCAAGTTAGCAAACATTATCAATGTGGATAGTAAAAGTGTTTTCAAGTATGTCAAAAATAAAAAAAAAAGATGAGAGTGGATATAGGACCACTAGAAAATAAGGCCGGATAAATAATAACGGGGGACAAGGAGATGGCTGATGAACTAAATGAGTATTTTGTATCAATCTTCACTGTGGAAGACACTAGCAGCATGCCAGGTGTTGAAGGGTGTGAAGGAAGAGAAGTGAGTGCAGTTACTATGACAAGGGAGAAGGTGCTCAAAAAGCTGAAAGACCTAAAGGTACATAAGTCACCCGGACCAGATCAACTGCACCCTAGGGTTCTGAAAGAGGTAGTGGTTGTGATTGTGGAGGCATTAGTAATGATCTTCCAAAAATCATTGGACTCTGGCAAATATCACTCCACTCTTTCAGAAAGGAAATTATAGACCAGTTTGCCTGACCTCAGTGGTTGGGAAGATGTTGGAGTCAATTGTTAAGGATGAGGTTATGGAGTACTTGGTGACACAGGACAGGATAGGACAAAGTCAGCATGGTTTCCTTCAGGGAAAATCTTGCCTGATGAACCTGTTGGAATTCTTTGAGGAGATTACAAGTAGGATAGATAAAGGGGATGCAGTGTATATTGTATATTTGGACTTTCAGAAGGCTTTTGACAAGGTGCTACACATAAACCTACTTACGAAGTTAAGAGCCCATGGTATTACAGGAAAGTTGTTGGCATGGTTAGAGTATTGGCTGATTGGAAGGAGGCAGCGAGTGGGAATAAAAGGATCCTTGTCTGATTGACTAGTGGTGTTCCGCAGGGTCGGTGTTGGGACTGCTTTTTATGTTGTATATAAATGATTTAAATGATGGAATAGATGGTTTTGTTGCTAATTTGCAGATGATACGAAGATTGGTGGAGGGGCAGGAAGTGTTTACGAAACAGGTAGGATGCAGAAGGACATAGACAGATTAGGAGGATGGGCAAGAAAGTGGCAAATTAAATACAATGTTGAAAAATGTATAGTCATGCACTTTGGTATTAGAAATAAATGTGCAGACTATTTTCTAAATAGGGAGAAAATCCAAAAATCTGAAATGCAAAGGGACTTGAGAGTCCTTGTGTAGAACACCCTGAAGGTTAACTTGCAGGTTGAGTTGGTGGTGAGGAAGGCAAATGCCATGTTCATTCATTTCAAGATGTCTAGAATAAAAGAGCAGGGATGTGATGCTGAGGCTTTATAAGGCACTGGTGAGGCCTCATCTTGAGTATTGTGAACAGTTTTGGGCTCCTTATCTAAGAAAAGATGTGCTGGCTTTGGAGAGGGTTCAGAGGAGGTTCACAAGGAGGATTCCAGGAATGAAAGGGTTATCATACAAGGAACATTTGATGGCTCTGGGTCTGTACGTGCTGGAATTCAGAAGCTTGAGGGGGGATCTCATTGAAACCTTTCGAAAGTTGAAAGACCTAGACAGAGTAGATGTGGAAAGAATGTTTCCCATGGTGGAGGAGTCTAAGACGAGAGGGCACAGCCTCAGGATAGCAGGGCGTCCATTTAAAACAGAGATGCAGAGAAATTTCTTTAGCTGGAAGGTGGTAAATTTGTGGAATTTATTACCACAGGCAGCTGGAAGCCAGTTTGTTGGGTGTATTTAAGGCAGAGTTTGATAAGTTCTTGATTGGACATGTCAACAAAGGTTATGGGAGAAGGCTGGGGAGTGGGGCTGAGGAGGGGAAAAAAGGATCACCCATGATTGAATGGCAGAGCAGACTAGATGGGCCAAATGGCCTATTTCTGCTCCTATGTCTTATGGTCTTATTTAATTTAATTTTTAAATATATTTCTGCAAAGTTTAAAGTGTATTTCAAAGATCCAAGATTCAAAAAACTTTATTGTCATTCTAACCTTACATCAGCTCTGCAGGGCAGAATGAGACAGCGTTTCCCAGGAGCAGTGCAATCATAACATAACAAACGCAACACTAAATAATAAACATAACAATAAATAGTAAAACACAACAGCCACATGTCAGTTAAAATCAAGTTATAAGTGTCCAGTGCAAGTTAAAAGTGTCCAAAGCAGAGTCAGGTAGAGCAGCTATTTAGCAGTCTGACTGACTGTGGGAGGAAGCTGTTTAGTAGCCTTGTGGTTTTAGTTTTGATGCTCCTGTAACGTTTGCCTGATGGCAGAAGAACAAACAGTTCATGGAGAGGGTGTGAGGGGTCTTTAATGATGTACCGTGTCTTCTGGAGGCATCGACTCTGAAAGAGGTCCTGGACAGAAGGTAGGGAGACCCCAATAACCTTCTCTGCTCCCCTAACCACCCTCTGCAAGGCTTTTTTGTCGACAGCACTGCAGCTGGAGTACCAGGTTGTGATGCTAAAGATCAGCACACTCTCAACCACACCTCTGCAGAGTGTGGTTAAGATGTTAGTGGGGAGTGATGCTTGTTTAAGCTTCCTCAGAAAGTGCAATCTCTGCTGGGCCCGTTTCACAATCCCAGTGGCGTTCCTGGACCAGGTGAGATTGTCCGAGATCTGCACCCCAAGGAACTTGATGTTTTCCACTCTCTCCACTGTGGAGCCGCTGATGCTGAGGGGTGTGTGCTCAGGCTGAGACCGTCTGAAATCGACGATCATCTCCTTGGTTTTGGTGACATTAAGCATCAAGTCACAAAACAACAAATTTCATAGCATATCAATAATATTAAACCTGATTCTGTATTTAAAAAAAAACTTACCTTTGACATCCCTCCAATCATCTTAAAATTATACCCCTTCATACTAGCTATTACCATCCCTTGGAGAAGTCTCTGGCTGTCCACTCTGTCCATGCCTCCAAAGAGAAAAGTCTTAGCTTGTGTTTGACTGCATAACAATATCTTCAGTTAATTCTTTCTATAGTCGAGTATTTTGCTCAACTTATCATCATGTAACCCTTTGTTCCTCATGGTAACTCGGCATGTGTCATCAGGGTAAGGGTTTAGCAGCAATCTGTGTACCAAAGCAGTCAGGCAACCCCTGTAGTGAGAGAACAAGAACTTATGTTATGCTCCATCTCGAAGATTTGTGAATGGCCCGCAAAACCTTGTGTGTCGCCAGAACCATCTTGGTGAACAGTGACTCGACAACTCATGGTCTCAGCATTATTTACTTGTTTGTTCATTTATTTGTCCATTTTGTCTCCCTCGGCACGTAGGTTGTTTGTCTTTGTGTGTAGTTTTTCAATGTTACTAATATATTTCTTTGTTTTATGGTGAATGCCTACAAGAAAATGAATCTCAAGTTAGTGTATGGTTGATAATAAATTTACTTTGAACTCATCAGCAAGTTAACTGCCTCTTTTTTATTATTTTCTGTTTTTTTTATATAACTTGTATGCAAATGTTTTACTTACCCTAGTGAGATTTGAAACCCCATAATTGTTTCTAGGAAGTGAAAAACACAATGTGTTATTTGTACGATATTTGCATTCATGTTAATAACATAATTTGCATCATTATTGAACACCTCGTTTTGTCAAAGATATGTTAAAATTGTTAAATCTTGTAGATTTCCTGAATCAACAAATGGCTTCCTCGTTTGTTTACCTTTCCAGACAAAAAAGGTGAATGTTTGTCCTCCAAAAAATGTTGAAGATTTGTTGGAAGATTTGGTGGAAGTTTTGGAGACAGATCTGAAGCAAGGGGGACTGCAACCCCATCAGGGACAAATTGGAATTAATTGTCCTCAGAGGTATTACATGGGCTGTCCTGTCAGCCTCAGAGACCTGCACTCTAGAAACCATCACCCTGTTCTACAAGCTAACAACCCAGCCTTCCACTACAACGTGGGTTACCTCTATGAGAATGATGCAGCCCACCTGGATCTGGTATCTCCATCGTGCAAACCGTATTCAGCTTCAGAATGTGAGTCTTGGTACCGTTCACCAGGCTGGTTGGCAGCCTTTGCCCGAGAGTGCTGTGTGGACAATTCTGAGGAAGGCAAACTTTTCTGTCTGCATCAGTGCTATCCTCACAATACCAGATATCTGTCACATCCTCAGTCACCACTGCCAAAGCCAAAAGTGTTGGGGCAGGCGGCGTCGAGTGAATCCCAGAGCAGCAGATCCACTCTGGAATTGGAAGTTTCTCAACAGCAATATCTTCCAGAAAGCTCCGCATTGTCTTTCTTCCAGTTTCAACTGCAGCAGATCGAGAGCAGCCTTGTTGCCTTGTCACCTGAGGACATCCTGTCAGTGGACAAGTATGGCAACACGTAAGTTAAGCAACAGCTGTTATTTTATTTTGTTTAGTGATACAGTGTAGTACAGACCCTTCTGGCCATTGCCCAGCAACCCACCAAATTAACCGTAGCCTAATCACAGGGCAATTTACATTGACCAATTAACCCACTAATCCATACGTCTTTGGACTGTGGGAGGAAACTGGAGCACCCAGAGGAAACCCACACGTTTTGCAGGGAGGTCATACAGAACTTCAGTGCCCCAAGGTGTAATGCCATCATGCTAACCCCTACACTACTGTAACGCCAGTCAGATCCAGGTGACAGGAAGACAATGAATGATAAAAACATTCAGCTGAAGGTCAAGCCAAGTAAATTTATTATCAAAGTCTGTATATGTCACCTTGAGATTCATTTTCCTACAGGCATTTACAGGAAAATAAAGAAACACAATAGAACTCACAAAAAATTATTCATAAAGATTGATAACCAATGTGCAAAATAAAACACACGTGCAAACAAAAGAAAGAAAGAAATAATACTGAAAACATGATTGTAGAGTCCTTGAAAGTGAGTCCATAGGTTGTGAAATCAATTTAGAGTTGAGGTGAGTGGAGTAATCTATGCTGGCTCAGGGCCAGAAACTGGTGGTGTGACACCCAACGCTCCTCTACCATCTGCCCAAAGCAGCAGTAAGAAGAGAGCATGGTCTGGATGTTGGGGGTACTTGACAGTAGATCCTGCTTTCTTGTGGCAGTGCTCCGCGTAACAGTGAGGAGGGCTTTGCCTGTGATGAACTGGGCCACATTCACCACTTTCTGTGGACTCTTCCATTCCTGGGCATTGGTGTGTCCATACCTGGCTGTGATGCAACATCTCTGTGGTATAGATGCTTGTTAAAGTTTTTGAATGCATTCTGAATCTACGTAAGCACATTTGCCCTACTCCTGAGCACACACCAACTCCCTTCTTCCTTCTTTGACCAGAATATAATGCAATAAAAATATCTATTGTCTAGCCTAGTACAAAGGTTATGGAATGGGTATTATTGTTAGTGAATATTACAGTTGAATATCATAATTATTTATAAATAATTTTGCCATGCCATTCAAGTAATACAGACTTCCCTAATGTGAATTTTAAGATGGATATTATTTGACCCTCAAAATTCTGGGGAAACTCAACAGGTTAGGCAGCTCTGGATTTCCAGCATCTGCAGAATCTCTTGTGCTCATTATTTGACCCTTATGTTGTACATTTACCATTCTGGCACAGTTAGACCTAAATAAAAGTTAATTTTGTCTCTTTGTATTTAGATTAAGGTTGATTTCCTTGTTTGCTGTCCTACAGAGAACCGTAGTTTGTTGATTTTCATCTGGGGGAGTGCCTTGCTCACATGCCAGTTATTCAGATTTTCCTAAGAAGTAGGTCGAGAGGACCTTCGCTTGCCACCAGGGTACATCAGAAACTGACGGGTAGCACTCTTCAGAAAAGCACCCCACTTGCTGTCCCATTAAAAAATCCAACAACAATGCTGGGGATTTGCTTCAATCCGTTTCCTCTTTGTACTAATAATATTGGAAAAAGTACAGATGAATTTTACAAGGACTTGAGGACCTGATGTACAGGGAAAGGTTGAACAGGTTAGGACTTTATTCCCCGGAGTGTAGGAGAATGAGGGGAGATTTAATAGAGGTAGACAAAATTATGAGGGGTATAGATAGGGGTATAAATTATCGCCCTTGAAGATTATGGACTCGAAAAACTTACTGACCTAATCAATGACATTTATGAGACTGGAATAATACCAGAAGAGATGAAAAAAATCAGTATTTATCACTCTTCCTAAGAAAGCTGGAGCAACAGAATGTGAATTACATAGGACCATAAGTTTAATGAGTCATATCACCAAGATACTTCTAAGAATTTTGATGACAAGAACTAAAAGTAAGATACAAGCTGAAATAGGTAAAGAACAATGTGGTTTTGTGAAAGACAAAGGTACAAGAAATGCAATGTTGATGTTAAGGATACTATCAGAACGAGCTATTCAAGTGCAAAAAGATTTGTTTGTTTTATCGACTACACAAAAGCATTTGATAAAGTGAAGCACAGTAAGTTATTTGAAATATTACAGGAAGCTCTAGATCTAGGTTCAAAAGACCTCCACCTAATCAGAAATCTGTACTGGGAGCAAACTGCCGCTGTAAAAATAGATGGAGAAGTGAGTCAGTTTACAAAAATCAAGAGGTGTTAGACAAGGGTGTGTTTTCTCCCCTGATTTATTTAAAGTGTACAGTGAAACAATATTACAAAAAATAAGAGACATCTTGGGAATCAAAGTTGGCGGTGAAAACATCAGTAATTTCAGATATGCGGATGACACTGTGTTAATTGCAAGTACGGAGGAAGAACTACAAAACTTAATTGATATAATTGTTGAAGAAAGTGCAAAAATGGGTCTATCAATTGCAAAAAGACAGAATGTATGGTGATATCCAAAAAGAAGGAGAATCCTATCTGCAGGCTGAGAATAAACGGGGAAGACGTAAAACAAATACAGAACTTTTGCTACTTAGGAAGCTGGGTGACATCAGATGGCAGGTGTGACATGGACATCAAAAGAAGAATAGGGATGGCAAAAGACACCTTTACGAGAATGAAGAGTATACTGACCAATACTAAACTAGGTATGACAACCCGCCTCAGAGTATTGAAATGTTATGTTTATCCAGTTATGTTATGTGGATCAGAATGTTGGACAATATCTAGTAACATGAGGAAACGAATTGAAGCAGCAGAGGTGTGGTTATTGAGGAGGATGCAGAGAATATCATGGGCGAAACGAATATTTAACAAGGATCTCATGAACAGAGCAAACACAAAAAGAGAGATAATGTATGAGATCATGAAAAGGCAACATAACTTCATTGGACATGTGATTAGGAAAGAGGAGTTAGAATGCATGGTAATTATGGGAAAGATTGAAGGGAAGAAAGCAAGAGGAAGACAAAGACAAATAATGATGGAGACAGCAGCCAGAGAACTGGAAATGAATACCAATGAATTGATCCACTTGACCCGAAACAGGAGTGTGTGGGCCATGGCAGTCAAAGCTCAAACTGGGCACGGCACCTGATGATGATGATAATAGATAGGGTAAATGCAAGCAGACTTTTTCCACCGAGGTTGGGTGGGACTACAACTACAGGTCATGGGATAAGGGCGAAAGGTGAAATGTTTAAGGGAAAAATGAGAGGGCACTTCTTTACTCAGAGGGTGGTAAGGGTGTGGAACAGTAGTCATTGTGTGACTTCTAAGGAATGTAAATAAGCATGAGTTGGATGCATTCCTTTTCTTCCAAGAAATCTGATTCTCCTTATGCTTTTGTGCATAACATTTTAAAAAAAGAGATAAGTCAATACCAGTGTACCTGATGATCATTTAAGATAATCTCAATGGAAATGAGTGACTCATCTACCACAAGATATACTTAGCAGTATTGTAACAAAAAAAAATTGCCAAACATGTAAATTTACTAAACACAAGAGGTTCTGCAGATGCTGGAAATCCAGAGCAGTAACACACAAAATGCAGGAGGAACTCAGCAGCTCAGGCAACATTTATGGAGGGGAATAAAGAGCCAATGTTCATTCATCAGGTGTCCTGATGGAGGGTCTCAGTTTGAAATGTTTATTCCTCTCCACAGATGCTGCCTGACCTGCTGAGTTCCTCCAGCCTTTTGCATGTTACTATGTAATTTACTCCAATTTACATATCATTGGAATTTACATACTAATTGCAGAAAAACTACTTTATTTGAATCGCTGTATTTCTTATTTCAGTGCTTTGTCACCCTGCTAACCAACTACCCTATTTTTTATGCTTTCATAGATTGTTACATTATGCTGTCATTCAGGGGAAGAGAGCTCTCGCTTTTGGGTTAGCTTGTCGGATGTCTGACTTGAGTAGCATTGATACAAAGGATTCCAGAGGTCAGGTAAGTGACGCACACAAAATGCTGGAGGAACTCGGCAGGTCAGGCAGCATCTATGGAAATGAACAAGCAGTTGACATTTCGGGCCAAGACCCTTCAGCAGGACTGGAAATGGAAGGGGGCAGAAACCAGAATAAGGAGGAGGGGGGAGGGCAAGGAGTACAAGATAGGTGAGCCAGGTGGGTGGGGGGAGGGAGGATGAAGAAAGAAGCTGGGAGGGGATAGGTGGAAAAAGGTAAAGTGCTAAAGAAGAAGGAATCTAATAAGAGAGGAGAGTTGACCATGGGAGAAGTGAAAGGAGGAGGGGAACCAGGGGTAGATGATAGGCTGGTGAGGAGAAGAGGTAAGAAGGAAGCTAGAATGGGCAATAGAAGAGGGAATGAGGGAGGGAAAAACTTGATCAGGTAAGTGATTGAGGATTTTGAAAAGTTTTGTAATATTTTAATTTACCTTTCCAGAAAGAGCTTGTAGGGCTCCTTTTGTATTAATGTCTCGAGATTTTTTTTTAAAAAAGGGCATAAATGAAAAGTGGACTAATCTGTAAAGGCATAATTGCACCTTGAACCTTACAATATGCTTAATTCCTTCAGTAAATATCACAGTGTAACCATAGTTGTTCCTGCAAACTAAAGCTTACTGCAATCTAATACTCAGCTTCATTGAAGACTGATAATCAGCTTAAAAAGAGCCATACAGCTTTGTAATACCCAATTTAAACTTGAAAGATAAACAGAGACATTATATCTTGTGTGTTAAATGAAATCTATTTTCCAAATTGCACATTATCCCCTTCATCTTAACACACATAAAATGCTGGAGGAATTCAGCAAGTCAGACAGCATCTGCAGAGAGAAATGAACAGTTAACGTTTCGGATGAGACCCTTCATAAGGACTAGAAAGGAAGGGGGAAGGTGCCAGATTAAGAAGACGAGGGTGAAGAAAAGGTGTACAAGCTGGCAGGTGATAGGTGAAGCCAGGTGAGGGGAAGGTGGGTAGGGAAAGGGGAGTGAAGTACGAAGATGGAAGGTGATGGATGGAAGAGGTAAAGGGTTGAAGAAGAAGGAATCTGTTAGGAAAGGAGAGTGGACCGTGGGAGAAACAGATGATAAGCAGGTGAGGAGGAGAGAATGGAGCCACGATGGCGAACTGAAAATGAGAGGGGGGGGGGGCGGGGAGAGAGAAATTAAAGGAAGTTGGAGAAATCGATGTTCATACCATCAAGCTGGAGACTACCTAGATGGAATATGGGTGTTGCTCCTCCAGCCTGAGTGTGGCCTTACCCTGGCCGTCAAGGAGGCCGTGGACCAACGCGTTGGAATGGGAAGTAGAATTAAAATGGGTGGGCTCTGGGCTTCAGGTCTATTTACAAGTGTGTTAACACAATCATGAAAATATTTCAATTCTTAACAAGTTCTGTAAGAGAGGCCACTGAAACAACAATGTCTTGGAATTGAGAGAAATGGGAACTCATCAGAAGGGGGAGGTCATTCAGAGCTTGGAGTGTACTGATTCTCCTCGTATTGTTTTCGTAGACTGCACTACACTTAGCTGCGGAACGAAACCAGCACCTGATGGTCAATGATCTTATTTCACTGGGAGCCCAGATCAATGAGAGGGACTTTCTGGGGAAGACTCCTATACATCTGTGTGCAGAGAATGGCTTCCTCCAAGTATTACAGGTATATCAGCAGGAAGTCTGCAGTTAAAGATGAAAGATTTGCTTTATTTCTCACACGTACATCGAAACATCCGGTGAAATGTGTCGTTGAGGTCAATGACCAACACTGTATGAGGATGTGCTGGGGCAGCCAGCAAGTTGCTGTGCTTCCAGCATCAACGTAGCATGCCTACAACTCACTAACAATAACCTGTATGTCTTTGGAATGTGGGAGGAAACCGGAGCACCTGGAGAAAACCCAGCAGTCACGGGGGAGAACATACAGGCAGCAGTGGGAATTGAACTCTGATCACCAGTGTAATAAGGTGTTACTCTAGCCACTACGCTCCTATGTGATCCCCAGGCAAACCTCATGACTCCAGATTAGCTAATACCTCTGCTACACTTATCCAACAATGACATTATTATTGATTATTGCAGGTAATAGAGAAGACCCTGAAGAATGGAACAGATTTTGACATTGATGCCAGGGACAATAATTGTAAGTTTTAGATCTGTGTATCTTCAGTGATATAATTTCTAGTCAGCTTGGATTAAATTTGCCAACTGTGTTGAATGTGATAATCTATGTATGCTTAAAATAAGGTTAGCTTTACGCTCAATGGCCACTTTATTAGGTACCCCTGCATACCTCATTAATGCAAATATCTAATCAGCCAACCACGTGGCAGCAACTCAGTGCACGCAGACATGGTCATGAAGTTCAAGTTCATTTGTTCAGGCCAAACATCAGAATCGGGAAGAAATGTGACTCAAAAGGATTCAAAGTACATTTATGTTCAAAGTATGCATGGAGTGTACAACTCTGAGCTTTGTCTTTCCGCAGACAGCCACGAAACAAAGAAAGGCATGGAACCTGTTCAAAGAAACAAAATCAACTCCGCCACACAAAGAAAACAAATCACACAAATGGAAACAAGAACATCAAACCCCCCCCGTGCGAAAAAACAAATCGCGCGAACGACAATGAGAACATCAGCCCCTCCCCGCATGCAAAAACAAATCGCGCAAACAGCAAAAATAGCATCAACCCCCCCCGTGCAAAAACAAATCGCGCAAACAGCAACAATAGCATCAACCCCCCCTCGTGCAAAAAGCAAATGGTGCAAACAGCAACAAGAAAGAAAGGGCGAAATTACAGAGTATAAAATACAACATCGAAAGAGTCCACATTCATTTCAGCTCAGTTCAGCTGCAGGCTGCTCTGATTCAAAGTCACCCAAATTTAGCAAAATAGCAACAAAAAAAAGGAGTGACCAGGAGCTACAGCCCAATCCACAAACTGCAGACCCAGAACTTCTGTACCATCCTCCGACAGCATCAGGGAGAGAGAGACTGAGACCATCACACGCAGACACCTTCCACTGGCAGCAGCAAACGACAGGCTGTTAGACAGCCCTGAACATTTGCTCGCTTTCACACTCACCTCAATGTTTTCAATCTTCCTCAACATTTTGATCAGTGAGAATTAAGTTGATCAGGGGCTCGTGCCCCATCTCTAAGCTTCTTAGCCTCGAGGCCACTCACCTCCAGGAACCTTCTTGGAGGCAGCAAAATGCAAGATCACTCAATCAGCCTGAAAACACACCATCAAACTGCATATCACAGGCTCCAATGGTATCAGGACCACAGCTAAAAGAAAAAGAAGATATAAAAGAAGTGGGGGAAAAAAACAGTTCATGGGTCATCTGGAGAATGTCGCCATGGTAGCATTGTTCACTGGCACCATCCTCTTCCGGAAGTGATTTTGTCTGTGGAATGATTGTTGGTGCCAGACGGGGTGGTTTGAGTATCTCAGAAATCTGCTGATCTCCTGGGATTTTCACACACAACAGTCTCTAGAGTTTACAGAGAACGGTGTGAGAAACAAGAAGACATCCAGTGAGCAGCAGTTCTGTGGGTGAAAACGCTTTGTTAATGAGAGAGGTCGGAGGAGAATGGCCAGACTGGTTCAAACTGACAGGAAGGTGACAGTACCTCAAATAACCACACGTTACAACAGTTGCTGCCACATGATTGGCTGATTAGATATTTGCATTAACAAGCAGGTGTACTGGTGTACCTAATAAAGCATTGGTCACATGTACATCAAATCAGGTCAGTGAGGATTGTGCTGGGGACTCCAGCTGCAGCTTACTGTGCTCACGGACAGTGTATTGATGTCCAGTATATCGATGCAATTAGAAAGAAGGCATGCAAGCTCATTAGAAGTTTGAGGAGATTTGGTATATCACCAAAGACTCTAGGTATGACTAATTTCAGTAAGTGTGAGTAACAAGCTGTTGTCTTTGGTTTAAAGATCTGACCCCATTACACTATGTAATGTTGGCTCACATTGCAACAGTAAAGGAGTTTGAGAACTCGGAGATGGGCAGTGACATGCAGAGGTTCATGGCGCTGAGAAAGGAGCAGCTCCTGGATGGGTTGAGATGCCTGCTGAGGATGGGATCCTCTATTTCCTTGCAGGTACGGAAGGTACCACATTGTGGCATTTTAACTGAAAGTTCTCAGAATTGTATTTCATTGGATTCTCAAGAAGTAGCTTATCATTGAATATATAACAGGGCCGGAGCAGGAGCAAGAAACCATATCAGTTTATTCTCTAGATTCAAGTCCACTTAATTATCACACGTACATCCAAACATCCAGTGAAATACGTTTTTGTGTTAACAACCAACAAACCCAAGGATGCGCTGGGGGCAGCCCGCAAGTGCCTTCACACATTCCGGTGCCAACCTGGCACGTCCACAATGTTCAGCAGAGCAACACGAGCAGCAGCAGCAACAACAACAGAACACAACCAGGGCAAAACAAGCCCCCTTCCACTCACATGCACAGACAGTCGCTGAACCCCAAACAGGCCTCCGGAGTCGGCATACAAAATCTGATGGGACGGATCAGTGTCAACACCTATGTTCAGGAAGTCAAGTCTAAGCTTCATCTATTATGATTTTTATTTAACAATAAATTTGGGATTGGTTATCAATGTAATTTTACACTTTATGAATAGTACCTTAACAGCTGGAAAGTAGGTCATATAACACCTTGTATTTCAGTAAACTTACCAAGATGCTTCATAGGTGCATACAAACAAAATTTTACATCCCTCTACATGAGGTAGGACTAGAAAACAGGCTAAAAGGGTAGTTTTTAAGGGGTTCTTCAAAGGAGACAGAAAAGTAATGGGAGACCCAAGGAACTAGGCCTTGTAGATCTCGATTGGACAATGACAAAAAAACAAAATTTTACCTTTTTGTGCTTGTGGAGCATATATTGATGTCCAGTATTTGAAACCAACATATTGATAGATAGAAACTTTATTGATCCCAAAGGAAATTACAGTGTCACAGTAGCATTACAAGTGCACAAATATACAAATATTTGAAGAGAAGTAAGAAAGAATAAAAAATAAGTTGTCTCAAACAGTCTTACAGGTGGGGTCAATTATGAACAAGACACACCAGTAAGTATATTTCATTAGGAGGTTGAGGAGAATTGGTATGTCGCCAAAGACTCTCACAAATTTCTACAGATATACCGTGGAGAGCATCCTGACTGGTTGCATCACTGACCGGTATGGAGGGTCCACTCCACAGGATCGGAAAAAGCTGCAGAAAGTTGTAAACTCAGCCAGCTCCATGGGCACGAGCCTCCTCAACATTGAGGACACTTCCAAAGACAATACTTCAAGAAAATGGCATACATCTTTATGGACCCCCTACCATCCAGGACATGCCCTCTTCTCATTGCTACTATCAGTGAGGAGGTACAAGAGCCTGAAGACACACGCAACATTTTAGGAACAGCTTCTTCCCCTCCACCATTGGATTTTTGAACGGTCCATGAACACTACCTCACAATTTTCCTCTTTTTACACTACTTAATTATTTTTTGTAACACTCATTGTAATTTCTTGTAATTTTTTATGTATTGCACTGTACCGCTGTCGCAAAACAACAAATTTCACAATGTGTGAGTGATAATAAACATGATTCTGATTAATGGATTTGGGAAATAAACCCTTTGTTTCTTGTTTTGATTCCTGCCCGACAACCGTCAGATACTTGCACAACCCTAATCTCACATCACCAACTATGGACCATCTCTTGCACTACCATGGATTTGTCCGTCCACTTTATTTGCAAAAGATCTTGTTTTGCAGTCTTTTTCTTTTCACTGTCTTGTATAATTTGTATTTTTGTGTTTCTGTCTGGATCTACATGCCTGTGATGCTGCTGCAAGCAAGTTTTTCATTGTACCTGTACCTTATCATACTCGTACCTCACCGTACTTGTACACATCACAATAAGCTCAACTCGACTGGATCTGACTGCTAATTGGATGCATAAAGGCATTTGAAGCCCAATAGCATGCATTCTATTTCAGTTCATTGTGAATAGAGCCATGCCAGAAATACAGTTTTACATAAAAGAAACGTGCACAGGCAGCAAGATTGCAAGCAGAAGGCTGTAAAACAGGAGCAGAATTAGGTCACTTGGCCATCAGGTCTGTTCCACTATTCAATCATGGCTGATTTACTTTCCCTCTCAACCCCATTCTCCTGCCTTCTCCCTGTAATCTTTGACATCCTGATTAATTGAGAACTTATCAACCTCCGTCTTAAATATGGCAATGTCTTGGCCTCTGCAGCTGCCTGTGGCAATGGATTCCACCACCTTCTGGCTATAGAAATTCCTCCTTATCTCTGTTCTAAATGGTTGTCCTTCTATTCTGAGGCTGTGCCCTCTGGTCCTGGACTCCCCCACCATAGGAAACATCCTCTCCACATTTACTCTATCTCGGTCTATCAATATTTGATAGGTTTCTTTGAGATTCTCCAATCATTCCTCTAAACTCCAGTGAGTACAGGCCCAGAGCCATTGAATAACATTCATATATTAACCCTTTCATTTCTGGGATCTCTCTTATTAAACTCCTCTTAACCCTCTCCAATGCCAGCACACCCTTTCTAAGATTAAGGGGCCCAAAACTACCCACAATACTCCAAGTGCAGTCTGACCAATGCCTTATAAAGCCTCAGAATTACATCCTTGCTTTTATATTCTAGTCCTCTGCAGACCTTGACAGGGTGGTGTCGTGTGCAAAGCAGACTGGCTTCTGATATAAATGGTGTCGCAGTTTAGTGACAATATGCAAATTGCTAGTACCCAAATGGAAAACCGGCCAGCACCCTTGGGAGACGAGGTGAGGGATAAAAGGGAAACCATTAAGGAATGTCACTCATCTGAATGATGTCTTCTTTCCCTGCAGGACATGAATGGACAAAGTATCATCCATTTGGCAGAGGAAGAAAATGACACTGAAGTCCTGAATTTGCTTTATGACCATATTGGTAAAATGAAAACCATTGCTCACAAGGTATGTTATATTCAATAAAACCAGAGCAGAAACACTTGATGAAATTTAGTGTCGTTATTTAGCTGAAAACTTTTGTTATCTCACACTTAGTATTTTAATATTCTTTATTGCAAAAGAATTTTACCATCAGCTAAATAAGAGTTACATTCTCAGGTTCATGAGAATGATTCCGGGAATGAAAGGGTTAATGTATGTTTGATAACTCTGGGCCTCAAAAATGGGTGGGGGGGTTATCTTATTGAAACCTATTGAATATTGAAAGGCCTAGATAGAATGGATGTGGGGAGGATGTTTCCTATAGTGGGGGAGTCCAGGACCACCGGAGGTCACAGCCTCAGAATAGAGGGACATCCATTTAGAACAGAAGTAGAAGTAGTTTCTTTAACCAGAGAGTGGTGAATCTGGAATTCATTACCAGAGGTGGCTGTGCAGGACATGTCATTGGAGGTTGATAGGTTCTTGATTAATCAGGGTGTCAAAGGTTACAGGAAGAAAGCAGGAGAATTAGGCTGAGAGGGATAATAATCAGCTATGATGGAATGACAGAGCTGACTCGATTGGCCAAATAGTCTAATTCTGCTCCTATGTTTTATGATCTTGTTCCTTAATTAAATGTAAGGCACATAGATTAGTAACACACATTCACTGACATACTGTATATATTTAAATTCTACCGTATACTAGAATAGAATTCTACTGTGTCACTAGGCACTGACATAGGTTATTTGACATCCCCATAGCCCAATCAGTGGAAATGCAACTGTTAACAAATAAACTAGTGACTTGTTCAGCCCTTGTGAGAGCCTCAGTCAAAGAGTCATCCAACATAGAAACAGGCCATCTCCATGCCAACAAGCATTCTGGTATATACAGGTCTGCAGTCACCACGCCTGGAAAGGAGAGGCTATGGAAAACGCTTCACCTTCCTTAAGTGAGCAGGATGTCCTGCCTAGTGCTCACCCATCCCCTCTGACATAAATATAACTCAGTGAAACTACTAATGTTGGACTTTGCCTCTCTATAGGAACTTGGCTCTAATGCAGTACTTGATTCAGTGTATCAGAAAGCTGAGGTCCTAGTGATAGCCTCTGAACTGCCTCTTTGTAAAAGCTACAAGCAGCCTAGCAATGTGCCACAAGGTGAGTAAAAATTCACATAGAGACAACTTTCTTTAAGGAAAATAGAAAGTCATTTTAAATTATTGTAACTGATATTAAGTCTGAAACATTCATGCAAAAATTCCTCCCAAAATGATGAAAAAAATTGAATGAGTTTTCTTTTTACAGGGACTCTGCCAGATCAGTGAGAAGGTTAAGGAAATGAGAAGTAAAGGTCAATGTGGAACATGAGCTACGGCTAATGTCAAGCCACTGCCTTTTTGGACATGCACATGAGTGGATGGTGATGTAGTAGTTAAGTCACTGGCAGAACTCTGGGCCACTTGTCCAGCCGATGTGAATCCCACCTTGGCAAATGTGGAATTTTAAATTCAAGTAATTAAATAAATTTGGAATTTAACGTAGCAGCTAACAGATCACTTTACAGCACCAGTGATCACTGATCGGAGTTCAATTCCCACTGCAGTGTGTAAGGACTTTTATGTTCTCCCTGTGACTGCGTGGCTTACCTCCAGGTGCTCCAGGTTCCTTGTACCTTCCAAAGACGAACGGTTAGGGTTAGTGAGTTGTGGCCGTGCTACGTTGGTGCCAGAGGTGTGATCACAGCACAATACTCACTGATTGATTTGATGTAAAACAACACATCTCACTCTGTTTCAATATACATTGGACAAATAAAGCTCATCTTTCTTTAATGTTTATAAATCTATTCCCAGAAATGGTAACTGTGAAACTATTAAATAGCTCTGAAGCCCTAAATAAAAGCTGTTAAACTACACAAAAAGAAATGTGCCAATCTTCTTGTGAGCCTACTGCTCCTAGCAACTTCCTCAGTTCAGCGATAGAAATAAACACTAGTCATCAATATCCTCAACCTGTGAGCAAGAAAACAAGGTTCTGCAGATGCTAGAAATCTAAAGCAGCAATCACAAAATGCAAGAGGAATTCAGCAGATGAGATAGCATCCAAAGGAGTACAATACTCAGTTGACGTTTTGAGCTGAGAACCCTCACCTTACCCCTTCTTCTCACCTGCCCATCACCTCCCTCTGGTTCCCTTCCACATTCCCTTTTCCCTGGTCCATTCTCCTCCACTTTCAGATTCCTCCTTCTTCAACCCTTTACCTCTTCCACCTGTCACCTCCCAACTTCTCACTTCATCCCCCTCCCCCACCCACCTATCTTCCCCTCACCTATCACCAACTTGTACTCTTTTCCCTCCACCACCTATTCTAGCTTCTTCCTCCTTCCTTTCCAATCCTGATGAAAGATCTCGAGCCAAAATATCAACTGTTTATTCAACATCAAAATAATTAGTAATTTCCATATGTGCTGCCTGACTTGCTGAGTTCATCCAGCATTTTGAGAAAACACTCAAATTGCTTATTAAGTTCAAAATCATTGTGAAAAACAAATAATATGCAATAAAAGCATTTTATAAATGAAGTTGAGTATTATTATAAATAAATGACGATCCAAAATACATGTTTGAACATTTTTGAAGGCATTACTCAAAATTAGTGCAAGGATATGTTCCCTTGCACCAACTGCGTAAAGGATATTAAAACACAACTAGAGTTAGAAGGCAGTCCTTCCAGGTGAGACTTCACTTCACCTGCGTATCTGCAGGAGTTGTCTATTGTGTACAGAGCTCCCAATGTGGCATCCTCAACATTGGTGAGACCCATTGTAAATTGGGGGACCACTTCATTGAGCATCTCCGCTCCATCCACCACAAGCAGGACTTCAGGTGGCCAAACATTTTAATTCCAATTTCCATTCTGACATGTCGATCCATGGCCTCCTCTTGTGCCAAGATGAGGAGCAACACTTGTATTCCGTCTGGACAGCCTCCAACCTGATGGCATGAATATTGATTTCTTCTTCGGTAAACAAATTTTTTACTCTCCCCACCCCCCCCAACTCTTCTTCTATTTCCCACTCTGACCTTTTACCTCTTCTCACCTACCTATTACTGCCCCTGGGTCCCTTCCTCCTTCCCTTTCTCCTATGGTCCACTCTGCTCTCCTGTCAGATTCCTTCTTCTCCAGCCCTCGGCCTTTCCTACCCACCTGGTTTCACCTATCATCTTCTAGTTAGCCTCACTCCACCCTTTTATTTGGGTGTCTTCCTTTCCTGTTCTGAAGGAGGGTCTCGGCCTGAAACCTCAAAAGTTTATTCATTTCCATAGATGCTGCCTGACCTGCTGTGCTCCTCCAGCATTTTGTGTGTGTTGCTCTGGAGTCTCTCGTGTTTAGTTATAAGAGTTGCACATATACCTAAAAAGAAGTAAACATGTCCTTAGACTGATTGCAAAGTCAAAATTGTTGTCTTCTGTTCAAAATCTGTTAAATAGGACAGATTATGTGTGTGGATGGAATGTCTCACTGCAGCAGCTGGACGAGACGGGTATAACAGGTATCCCCCTACAATCTGTGTCACTAACCCTACCAAACTGAACTGAGTTGACCTTAATCATTTGAGTTTGCATTCTCTTGGGGTTATTCATTGCCAAATTAGTATGTTATATCAATTAAGAGAAAGAGAAAAAATAAAATAAGACTCTTCTACTTCTATTACTGACCAATTAAAACAAACAATTTCAATTTTGGCTTCTGGTCTTTTCAGGTTATATGGGAATCTGTGGTTGCAAATGAGCTGGTTTCTCTGAAGCTTCTTCTATTGGTTATATTGTCTAGCAATTGCACTGTATATATTGTGTCAATAAATGGTTTCTTATGACTTTCCCCCTTGTTTCTCTGTACAATTATGTTGACTTTTTTTTCTGAGCATGATTACTCCTTTGGTAGTTCACCTATTTTTGGTTGCAATTAAACTCCTTTCACTCATATTGTATTTGTGTCTCTATGGGTTCAGAAAGCAGTTTTTATTATTGTTCTTCAGGAGTGACATCAAAACGTTTGATTTGTTTCGATAGGTGAAATGTTTCACGAGGCACCGAGCAATGACTTGATAAATGACCATCAAACTAATTTGATTTGAATGCTTGGTCATTTTCAAAACTCACAGTGGCTGATTGGCTTGTATATCCTTGCCTCACTTTCTTTCTTTCTTACCACAGAGGAGTGGCAGAGTAATGTAATGGTTAGTGTAATGCTTTACAATGGCAGCGACCTGGGTTCAATTCCCACCGCTGTCTGTCAGGAGTTTGTAAGTTCTCCCCATGACCGCATGGGTTTCCTCCGGGTGCTCCGGTTTCCTCCCACATTCCAAAGATCTACGGGTCAGTAGATTAATTCATCTTCTGACATGCTGGGTTCCTTCAACGTTTTGTGTCTGTTTCTAACAGGGTGGTATGCTTTGTTTATTTGTGTAATTTAGCAATACATCGCGGAGTAGGCCCCCCTGGCCCCAGCAAGCCCGATTAACCCTAACCTATTCATGGAACAGTTTACAATGACCTACCCGGTTATGTCTTTGGACTGTGGGAGGAAACCGGAGAGCCTGGGGAAAACCCATGCATTCCATGGGGAGGACGTACAGAGACTCCTTACAGAAGAGCACCGGAATTCAACTCCAAGCCCTGATGTCCCGAGCTGCTTTATTTACAGCCTCTGTAATCTCTGCACATCTTTTAATAGTTGCTGTATTCTTACCTCATTCCTCAACCTAACTTTACCTTCTGAATATAATGTGATTTCTCTATATTTCTTACCAAAATGTACCAACTCATATTTATCTGATAATTATTTGCCTTATTCTGCAAGCCTTTTAATGTTGCATCTTTCTCACTGGTGAAAACCCCTCTCGTTTATTGTCAGCCATGATTCCTGTGTGTAATTCATTAATGTAAATTGTTAGTCCATCAGTGAAGCACCACAATCCACCTTCCTCCATTATGAATCATTAGCCAATAGAACAGGGTTCCCAACCTTTTTTATATCATGGACCAATACCATTAAGTGAGGGGACCAGGAACTCGTGCATTAGAACATAGAACAGAACAGGGACGGGTCCTTTGGAATTCATTCTTAGGAATTACTCTGTCAAAATTTCCTTTCACCCCATTGGAAGACAAAATCTCCATGCAGCTCATGATCTCAAATAGTATAATTCAGTGTAAAATAATTCACCAGCCTGATGTTCCTCTGGAAAAGAAACGTGAATGTAAACCGTTTGTTATTTCACACCAGGCTGAAATGAATAGTTAATAAAGCTGATTAAAGGCAGTCAGTGAGGTCAGATCCCAAGTGCAAGTCCTCAGTTCCGCAGAAGAAACTTGTAGCTCAGCATTGATGATATAGCACATCTCAAAATTTATTTGACTTAGTGATGTACATTTCATAGTAACTGGTTGCAATGAAGCAGAATTTCTAGAAGAAATGAAGATAAGTGAGATGGTGGCAGGAGCAGAGCACTATGAGCTGACTTGGAGGGTTTCTGCCAGCACAATACTACTTCTGTTTTGTTGGTCATTGCTTTGCAACACTCAAGGTAAGTGGCAAAATTTTAAGGATTGTGGAATGTTAGTTACAATCTATTGCTGTACATGCACTTTACCAGGTTGAACTGCATCACCTGTATGAAAAATGCTCTGTAAATAAGTTATGATAAATTAACATAAATTATGCATAACTTGCACGATTAAAAACATCAGCGCAAGTTGAGGGAGAGAGAAAAGAAATACAGTCGTAAACTAGACAAAAGTGGAGAAGTAGCTGTAATTGAACCTTGTGTTGTGGGTCTTCAGGCCTTTGTACCTTCTGCCTGATAGCAGCATTGAGAAGAGAGCATGGGATACAGCCCAATCCATCACAGGCAAAGCCCTCCCTACCATTGTGCACATCTACAAAGAGCATTACCACAAGAAAGTAGCATCCACAATCAAGGATCCCCACCATACCGGCCATACTCTCTTCCCACTACTACCACTGGGAAGGTGGTACAGGAGCCGTAGGTCCTACATCATGAGGTTCCAGAACAGATACCCACCTCTTATCTAATGTTGTGACACAGGAACAGAAGATGATGAATCCTCGTGGGTTGAGTTAAGAAACTGTAAGGATAAAAGGACCCTGATGTCAGTTATATACAGTAGCTGAGATGTGGACCACAGGTTACAACAGGAAAAAGAAAAGGCACGTCAAAAGGGCAATGCCATGGGAGATTTCAACGTCCAGGTTGATCGGGAAAATCAGGTCGGTAATGGATCTCAAGAGAGTGAGTTTGTTGAATGCCTAAGGGATGGGTTTTTAGAGCAGTTTGTCATTGAGCCTGCTGGTGAATCACCTATACTGGATTGGATATTATGTAATGGACTGGAGGTGATTAGATTAGATTATGAGGACACTCAGTCCTCGTTTATTGTCATTTAGAAATGCACGCATTAAAGAATGATACAACGTTCCTCCAGAATGATAGCACAAGAAACACAGGACAAACCAAGACTAAAACTGACAAAACCACATAATGATAACATATAGTTGCAACAGTGCAAAGCAATACCGTAATTTGATAAAGAGCAGACCATGGGCACGGTAAAAAAAAGTCTCAAAGTCCCGATAGCCTCATCATCTCACGCAGACGGTAGAAGGGAGAAACTCTCCCTGCCATGAACCTCCAAGCGCCGCAAACTTGCCGATGCAGCACCATTGGAAGCACCCGACCGCAGCGGACTCTGAGTTCGTCCGAAAACTTCGAGCCTTCGATCAGCCCCTCCGACACAGCCTCTCCGAGCACCATCCTCTGCCAAGCGCCTCAACCCTGCCACAGCTGCCGAGCAACAAGCAAAGCCGAGGACTCGGGGCCTTCCCCTCCGGAGATTCTGGACCACACAGTAGCAGCATCAGCAAAGCAGGCACTTCAGAAGTTTCACCAGATGTTCCTCAATGCTCTCACGTCCGTCTCCATCAAATCAGGATTGTGCACGGCACCCTACTTGACAAATAACAGGCATCACCACCGGAGTGGCTGCTGCTAGCTGCGTCGTGCCGCCATCTTCTCCTCCTCCTTTAGGGAGCTTAAGGTAAAGGAACCCTTAGGAGGCAGTGATCACCATATAATTGAGTTCAACTTGAAATTTGATAGGGAGAAATAAAGTCTGATATAGCAGTATTTCAGTGGAGTAAAGGAAATTACAGTGGTATGAGAGAGGAGTTGGCCAAAGTAAATTGGAAGGAGCTGCTGGCAGGGATGTCAGCAGAGCAGCAATGGTGTGCATTTCTGGGAAAAATGAGGAAGGTGCAGGACATGTGTATTCCAAAAACAAAGAAATACTCAAGTGACAAATAGTACAACCGTGGCTGACAAGGGAAGTCAAAGCTAATGTAAAAGCAAAAGAGGGCATGCAACAAAGCAAAAATTCGTGGGAAGACAGAGGATAGGGAAGCTTTTAAAAACCTACTGAGAGCAACTGAAAGAGTCATTAGGAGGGAAAAGATGAAATATGAAAGCAAGCTAGCAAACAATATCAAAGTGAAAGACAATATCATAGAAAAACCTTTTTGAAATATGTAAAAAATAAAAGAGAGATGAGAATGGATATAGGACCACTAGAAAATGAAGCTGGAGAAATAATAATGGGGGCCAAGGAGATGGCAGATGAACTAAATGTGAATTTTGCATCAGTCTTCACTGTGGAAAACTCTAACAGTGTGCCAGATGTTAAAGGGTGTGAGGGAAGAAAAGTGGGTGCAGTTACTATGACAAGGGAGAATGCGCTCAAAAAGCTGAAAGACCTAAGGTACATAAGTCACCCGGACCAGATGACCACACCCTAGGGTTCTGAAAGAGGTAGCGTTATAGATTGTGGAGGCATTAGAAATGATCTTTCAAAAATCATTGGATTCTGGCATTGTGTCAGAAGACTGGAAAATTGCAAAAGTCACTCCACTTTTTAAGAAAGGAGGAATGCAGAGGAAAGGAAATTATAGACCAGTTCGCCTGATCCCAGTGGGGGAAGATGTTGGAGTCAATTGTTAGGGATGAGGTGATGGAGTACTTGGTGAATCCTGCCTGACGAACCTGTTGGAATTCTTTGAGAAAATTACGTGTAGGATAGATAAAAGGAATGCAATGGATGTTGTATATTTGGACTTCCAGAAGGCCTTTGACAAGGTGCCACATATGAGGCTGCTTACCAAGTTAAGAGCCCATGATATTACAGGAAAGTTACTAACATGGTTAGAGCACTGGCTGATTGGTAGGAGGCAGCGAGTGGGAATAAAAGGATTCTTGTCTGTTTGGCTGCCAGTGACTAGTGATGTTCCGCAGGGGTCGGTGTTGGGACCACTTCTTTTTATGCTGTATATAAATGATTTAGATGATGGAATAATAGATGGCTTTGTTGCCAAGTTTGCAGCTGATACGAAGATCGGTGGGGGCAGGTAGTGTTGAGGAAGCAGGTAGGATACAGAAGGACAGATTAGGAGAATGGGCAAGAGAGTGGCAAATGAAATACAATATTGGAAAATGCATGGTCATGCACTTTGTTGGAAGAAATAAATATGAAGACTATTGTCTAAATGGAGAGAAAATCCAAAAATCTGAGATGCAAAGGGACTTGGGAGTCTTTGTGTAGAACACCCTAAAGGTTAAATTGTAGGTTGAGTCGGTGGTGAGGAAGGCAAATGCAATGTTAGCATTCATTTCAAGAGGTCTTGAATACAAGAGCAGGGATGTGATGCTGAGGCTTTATAAGGCACTGGTGACGCCTCACTTTGAGTATTGTCAACAGTTTTGGGCTCCTCATCTAAGGGAAGATGTGCTGGCATTGGAGAGGATTCAGAGAAGTTTCATTAGGATGATATTGGGAATGAAAGGGTTATCACATGATAAACGTTTGATGGACCTGGGTCTGTACTTGCTATAATTTAGAAGGATGAGGGGGGATCTCATTGAAACCTTTTGAATGTTGAAAGGCCTAGATGGATTAGATGTGGAAAGGATGTTTCCCATGGTGGGAGAGTCTAGGACAAGAAGGCACAGCCTCAGGATAGAAGGGCAACAATTTCATTTAAAAAACTCTGTCTTAAATCTCCCATGGACATGCCTCCCTTTATCTCTGAAACCCTCTTCTATCCCTATTTCACCCTAGGATTCCTGTGCTCTTTCCACTCCACCCTCTTACTCATTCTAATCTTTAATCTTCTCTTGCACCTTTAATGTGCCAAGAAGCTCCCTTTCTCTGGGCTCTGAGATGGCCAATGTGGAACCAGCAGACTCCGTCTCAGTGCCGAGGTGCGGGATACAATGGGTTGTAAGACTTCTTTTCTGTTTGTTTCTTTTTTATTCTCTAGGACCAGAGGGCATGTCCATCATAATCTGCCTGGTATGTCTTCTCATATTTCAGAGCTCCAACATTCTTATATTTCTCTTTTGTCTGTGTTGCCGCTCTCTAACTGCTGCCATTCATGCATTGAGACACAAGAGACTGCAGATGCTGGAATCTGGAGCAACACGCGATCCACTGGAGGAACTCATCATCTGTTGGAGGAAAGGAATTGTCAATGTTTCTGGTCTGATGTCCTGATCTCCTTAGCCAAGGTTTCGGCCCAACATGTCAACAAGTCCTTTCCTCCCCCAGATGCTGATTAACCCACTGAGTGCTTCAAGGCAGAGTGTCCATTTCACCCATTCACTCATTGACTCCATGGTCACCCCACTTTATCCCCCCAAACAGAAATAACACCCTCCCCAACCACGCTACTGTCTCTTTTAAATCCTTCCAAGTTCCTACGAAGAGTCTTCCACCTAATGTATCAGCTTTGCTATTTACCCCACACCTGACCTGCTGATCATTTCCCGCACTTTCTCCTTTGATTTTAGATACTCAGCACGTTACAAGAATCCCTTCCTTGTAGTAATGGTCAGTGAGGCACAGAGAATCCATATTTACCGACAAGTAACTTTTATTGTCTCAACTAAAAAGCACGTGGGTTCACAAACTAATTACCTGTGTGTACCCACTAGGATTCCTGACCCTCCACGAACAGTCAATGAAGAGAAAAAAGTTATTACCCAGGAAAGGAGCCTACGCTGGCCAGGCATTCCTCGTGGTCCCGATCTCCACGTATCCGTAGGGTCATCCTTATCTGCGATGGTTGGTCTCTAGCTACTGGAGAAATATCACCCCTGCGTATTTGGAGCTCCTGACTCTTATAGTGTTCCTCATCAGTTGAACTAGTGGATCTCCATCCCATTGGCTCAAGGTCACCTGACCTACCAGGGTCACCTTCTTACTGGTTCTTGTCTAGGGCTACAGCCAACATTGTTTCATGGCTCTGTCCTTTCAACTCCAACTGGTCCAAACCAGTCAAATAAGACGACCCAGACAAAGTCTAATGAGATTACAAGTTGCTTCTTTGGTAGGTCTGGCATTTAAGTAATAAGTAGCTACTCCTCTAAGAATTGTCTCAGCTTTAGCAGGTCATTACCCGAAATTCAATTGCTCTGATTAGATTATCCCAGAGCAAGGATCAGCTCAGAGTGCAGAACATGAGGGGAAACAAAGACCACAGGTTTGTCTGCTTCCCCTGTCCTTGATTCATCAAATCCACTAATTGTAGACTGTAGTTGGGTTGGATTTCTTATGTTAATCATGTAACAAGACCCTATTCCATGAATAAATTATGGTTTGGTATCTCAAATGATTCTTTGTTTCCTCCCAAACATTTTGCAGTTTTAAACACAGGAGGTTCTGCAGATGCTGGAAATCCAGAGCAACACACACAAAATGCTGGAGGAACTCAGCAGGTCAGGTAGCATCTGTGGAGAGGAATAAGCAATCAATGTTTTGGCCCGAGACTCTTTATCTGTACTCGTGTCCTGATGACAGAGCTCAGCCCGAAACGTTGACTGTTTATTCCTTTCAATAGATGTTGCTTGACCTGCTGAGTTCCTCCAGCATTTTGTGTGTGTTGCAGTTTTAAAGACTACAATTATTTTTATTCTTGTGACTTTGGCATCAATTTCTTCCAATTGTTAAATTAATTCTGACAATTTCTCATTTTTGTATTTGGTGTGGTTGGTCCCTTACAGTATTTGTGTTACCTTGTTGTCAAAGTACATACAATCATCGATTACATACAAGGATCCCTCAAGAAGATGGCAGAGTTTGTCATCGAAATGTCAGATATAATCGATACCTGTACCCGGCTGGAAGCCGGAAAAGAGTTTATTTGTCAAAGAGGGAACTGTTTCATCAGAAAACATAAGAACACAAGAATAGTTGCACAAGTGAGCTACTCAGTCCCGTCTTTTATTCTAATCTTTTATTTCAGTACTGTTCTTTTTTTTTTGCCTATCTCCTTAAAGCTCAATATCCAGAAATTTATCAGTCTCAGATTCCACTACAATAAATAACTGAGCCTGTTCTTCCACCGGAGTCGTGAGTTCCAAAGATTCACAACCCAATAATAAAGAGATTTCATCTTATCTCAGTTCTAAAATTTGAAGCTTTCACCACTGGTTCTCAAGCTCGGGCTTTTCTCTTTGGAGCGAAGGAGGATGAGAGGCAACTTGATAGCTGTGTACAAGATGATAAGAGGCATAGAAAGAGTGGAAAGCCAGAAACTTTTTCACAGGACATAAATGGCTGATACGAGGGGCATAATTTTAAGGTGTTTGGAGGAAAGCATTGGAGGGATGTTAGAGGTAGGTTTTCTACACAGAGTGGAGGGTGTGTGGAAAGCACTGCCGGGGTGGTGGAAGAGAGAGAGATATATTAGGGACATGTAAGAGACTCTTGGATATACACATGGATAATCAAAACAAAATGGAGGCTATGTGGGAGGGAAGGGTTAGACTGATCTTAGAGTAGATTGAAAGGTTATCATCACATCTTGGGCCAATGACCCTGTACTATGCTGTACTGTTCTATGTTTTTTATGTTCTGGTCTCATCAGCTGTTTTTTTTCCTTAAAAAAAACTATCACTGCCTGGTATGGGAACTGTACCTCCTTCAATCACAGGACTCTGCAGAGAGTGGTGCGGACAGCCCAGTGCATCTGTAGTTGTGAACTTCGCATGATTCAGGACAGTTACAGAGACAGGTGTGTAAAAAGAGCCCAGTGGATCATTGCAGGCTCGAGTCACCCAAACCACAAACTGTTCCAGCTGCTACCATCTGGGAAACGGTACCGTAGTATTAAAGCCAGGAGCAACGGGCTCCGGGACAGCTTCTTCCACCAGGCCATCAGACTGATTAACTCTCGCCAATACAATTGTATTTCTATGTTATATTGACTGTCCTGTTGTACATACTATTTATTACAAATTACTATTAATTGCACATTTAGGCGGAGACTTAACGTAAAGATATTTTACTCCTCATGTATGTGAAGGATGAAAGCAATAAAGTCAATTCAATTCAAAAAGTCAGGGAAACTATTCTTAATGTGCTCACTAATTTTTTTTCTCTTCGCCAATGCAACATTGCTGTTTTTGAAAACTTGCTATGTTCATTTGGTTGAGTTTCTTACAACAGAAACCACACTTTTAAACATTGCCTCACCTGCTGTTCAGTGCTCGCTTGATTTGAAAATGTTACAGAAGGTGCAACTCTTTTATTTTTCCATACAGCCTGAGCTTTCATGGTTTTCACAAAGTATTATCCTCATTTTGAATGTTCAAACCTGCCTCTGTTTCAGAAGTTGATGTGTTATAACAAGGTACGTCTTGCTTCTTATTTCATGGAGGGCTGTTATTGGCAGTGCTCTATTCTTCACAGAGGTTAATAGTTTGCTGCCCACGCTATTTGTTACTAATGTTTTACAGATTTATTTCTTCAAATCATCTGCTGCCTTCTAATCCGAAACATTGAAATGCTCAATTTCAAAGACATTAAGTACAGACCTGTCAGGGATATCACATGCCTTTTTAGTGTTGAGAGAAGAAGCTTAGAAGGTGCTTAACTAGTGCTTACTGGTACTGTTCCATTTTCATTTTGTGTTAGCTATTTCATTCGAGTCATCATCATGACATTTGGCTTCATCAGGGGAACAGGTTTAGAGTATAGAGTTAAAGTCTTTAAAGTTAATTCCTTAACTAACTAATGTGAACCCTCCAATGCAGATAATCACCCAGGATCTATGAAAGGCATGATTGTTCAAAAAACATGCTACGTTGAATCGTTAATAAAAAACTTACTCCTCTACTGTTGCTTATTTGATAAAGATGAATGCTTTATTTCTCAATCTTCTTCATTGTGGCCATTGCACCATCTCTGTCCACCTGCACTGAACTCTCTCTGTAGCTGTAACACTATATTCTATATTCAGTTTAGTTTTACTTTTGCACTACTTCACCATAGTTATGTATCCGGATGGCATGCAAGTAGAATCACAAAACTAACAATAATAAATTAATGAACCCTGAGAAGAATGAGCTTTTCACTGTGTTGTCATACATATGGCAATAGTAACCCAATACCAACATTGCCAACAAATCCACTTTCATTCTTGCAGATACATCTGACCATGACCAATTTGGAGAGTGCTGTGGCCACGAAGGATCCATAGGCTGCAGGTACTCACTGATTGTTTTATTTAATGTGTTCTGTTTTGGATTGAAGTGTAAAAGGACATAAAATTGACAAGGAAAGTGACTGTGGTTTTGAAAGATTTTTATGGGTGGTAGCCGAAGAGAAAATGTGCAATACTGGCTAGTACACCTGGAAACTCACCAGTCTGGGCTTTGAGCCTCTGGGAAGTTAGGAAGGTTACCATGTTTCTGAGGACTTGGTTACAAAGCTCAGGTCTGCACACAGTATTGGGTGTTGCATATGAACTGAAATCAGAGTATGCAGGTGCAAGTCTGAAACTGGGGCTTGTGTATGTGTCACTGAACTTGGGGTCAATGTGCGTGCACCTCAACTTGGAGCTTGTTTCTTGTTGCCTAAACGCAGTATCTGCAAATTCACAGCTGAACTCACATCAAATGCAGGCTTGTCAGATTTTGGTGTATGCATATTGGCCCATTGGGACCACAAGCTTGCAAAAGGGAGTCCTTTGAGTTCTCAGGAGATTGCACTGCAAAAGCCTCCAGCTTTGTCACTTCAGCAAGCTGACAGTAAAAAGGGGTTATAAACTGAAATTAGAGTTGAAATAATCTTGAAGAGGGCAGGAGGGGTGATGGGAAGATAATAGTGTTAACATCAGAACAAGGTAGTGCCTTGAAGAGGAAAGGCTTCCTAGGTTAGCAAAACATAAGAACATAAGAAATAGGTGCAGGAGTAGGCCATCTGGCCCGTCGAGCCTGCCCTGCCATTCAGTAAGATTATGGCTGATCTGTCCGTAAACTCAGCTCCATCTACCTGCCTTTTCCCCATAACCCTTAATTCCCTTACTATGTGTAAAGCCTAGATATTTCTAAGGTAGGGACATGTTCGGCACAGCTTTGTGGGCCGAAGGGCCTGTATTGTGCTGTATGTTTTCTATGTTTCTATGTAAAATCCTATCTAACTATATCTAAATATATTTAGTGAAGAAGTCTCAACTGCTTCCCTGGGCAGAGAATTCCACAGATTCACCACTCTCTGGGAAAAACAGTTTCTCCTCATCGCTGTCCTAAATCTTCTCCCCTGAATCTTGAGGCAATGTCCCCTAGTTCTAGTCTCACCTACCAATGGAAACAACTTTCCTACTTCTATCTTATCTATCCCTTTCAAAATTTTGTATGTTTCTATAAGATCCCCTCTCACTCTTCTGAACTCCAGAGAGTATAGTCCCAGGTGACTCAATCTCTCCTCATAGGTTAACCCCTTCATCCCTGGAATCAACCTGGTGAACCTCCTCTGCACTGTCTCCAAAGTCAGTATATCCTTCCTCAAGTATGGACACCAGAACTGCACACAGTACTCCAGGTGCGGCCTCACCAGTACCCTGTATAGTTGCAGTATGACCTCCCTGCTCTTGAATTCAATCCCTGTAGCAATGAAGACCAACATTCCATTTGTCTTCTTAATAACCTGTTGTACCTGCAAGCCAACTTTTTGCGATTCATGAACAAGCACTCCCAAGTCCCTCTGCACACCAGCATACTGCAATCTTTCACCATTTAAATAATAATCTGCTCTTCTATTATTCCTTCCAAAGTGGCTGATCTCGCATTTACCAACGTTGTATTCCATCTGCCAGACCTTGGCCCACTCACTTAACCTATCTATATCCCTCTGCAGACTCTCCACATCCTCTGTACAATTTGCTTTTCCACTCAGTTTAGTGTCATCAGCAAATTTTGTTATGCTACACTCAGTTCCCTCTTCCAAATCATCAATGTAAATGGTAAACAGCTGCGGCAGCCCACTCACCAAAGACTGCCAACCGGAGAAACACCCATTTATATCAACTCTCTGCCTTCTATTAGTTAACCAATCTACTATCCATGCCAATACACTTCCTCTGACTCCAGGCATCCGTATCTTATTTATAAGTCTCTTGTGCGGCACCTTATCGAACGCCTTCTGGAAATCCAAGTATACGACATCCACCTGTTCCCCTCTGTCCACTGCACTCATTCTGTCCTCAAAGAACTCCAGTAAGTTTGTCAAACAGGACCTGCCCTTTCTGAATCCATGCTGCATCTGTCTAATGGAACTACTCCTTTATAAATGTTTCTCTATTTCTTCCCTAATGACAGCTTCAAGCATTTTCCCGACTACAGATGTTAAGCTAACTGGCCTATAGTTGCCCGTCTTTTGCCTACATCCTTTTTTAAAAAGTGGCGTGACATTCGCTGTCTTCCAATCCGCCGGGACCTGCCCAGAGTCTGGAAAGTTTTGATAAATGATTACCAATGCATCAACTATAACCTCTGCCAATTCCTTCAGCACCCTGGGATGCATCCCATCAGGACCAGGGGACTTATCTACCTTCAGGCCTGTAGTTTGCTCATCACTATCTCTTTAGTGACAGTGATTTTATCGAGGTTCTCACCTCCCATTCCGTCCATAGCATCATTCTTTGGCGTATTAGACGTGTCCTCCACCTTGAAGACCGACACAAAATAGTCGTTCAATGCCCCAGCCTTTTCTTTATCACCCAATATCAATTTCCCACTGGGAAAACACTGGGAAACATGCATGTGATTGGATGTTAGTGAAGTGATAGCTCATAATCATAACAAAATGAGAAATATACTTGGAAACCAAATGTAATAAATAGAGTTGAGCCACAGATTAAATATAAGCTCACAGTAGCTTAGCAGTTAGCATAACACTTTACAGTGCCAACGATCAATCAGAAGATCGGGGTTCAATTCCCACCACTGACTTTAAGACATTTGTACATTCTCCCCATGACGGCACCGGTTTCCTCCCACAATCCAACCACATGTAGATTCGGGTTAGTAAATTGGAGGCATGCTTTGTTTGCGCCAGAAGCACGGTGGCACTTGCAGGCTTCCCTTGCCACACTGAGTTGGTCATTGATGCAAATGATGCATTTCACTTAAGCTTTAATGTACATGTGCTAAGCCTTAACCTTTAATCATTAACCAATTATCTGTTTCTGTTGCCCCTTCCTGCAATGTAGCTTTGTGGAGTTAGAGAGGGCTTCAGGATCTTAGGCACTGCCAGGAAAACGGAGTTGAGAGCAAAATAATTTCAGCTATTTGTCACTTTACTTAACATTTTAAATTAAAATTTCAACAGGCTAAAAGAACAAAAAACTCAGAAAAATAAGTAACAAAAATAATTGGCAATAAAATAAATAAGGAAAAGTAGCTGCAAACTGACTCATGGGTGATTTGGAAAGTCTTGGCCACTGACAATTAATTGCTGTAGACACTGTTTTAACCGACACATTCGAAAGGTAACTTGTGAATGAAATAATGTTGAAATATGCTTTTAGTCACTTAAAACAGTTTTGGAAATGTGGGGAATGATGTGAGTGATTTTTCTTACTTTTCCTATTGAGTTATGATACTTTAATGATCTCAATAGATTGATAATGAATTAACAGGTGCAAATACTCTGGCAGAAATCTTGCTGAAGCACATGTCTGAAGAAAGATTCATACTGTTTATCTACAACATCATGGGCTAACATAGTTAAGCATCAGTAATGAATGTTTTTCTTGGATTCAAAACCATCAGCTGTCAAAATCTCAGAACTTGATTTTCCTTTTTAACTACATGGCTTCACCTGGCAAAATTTAATTCATTTGGCAACACCAAGTATCTTGTAATTCAATTTGTCATCATTTGCCATCTTCTAAAAATAATTGATGTGACTCTGGCTGTTAAACCATTTTGCCCCCACTGACAGGATGAACTGGAAACAATGAATGAAGGGAATGATATCCAATGATAAGAAATAGGGGCAGGAGGAGGCCATCTGGCCCGTCGAGCCTGCTCCACCATTCAATAAGATCATGGCTGATTTGACCATGGACTCATCTCCACCTACCTGCCTTTTCCCCATAACCTTTAATTCCCCTACTATGCAAAAATCTATCCAACCTTGTCTTAAATATATTTACTGAGTTTGCTTCCACTGCTTCATTGGGCAGAGAATTCCACAGATTCACCACTCTTTGGGAAAAGCATTTCCTCCTCATCTCCGTCCGAAATCTACTTCCCCAAATCCTGAGGCTATGTCCCCTAGTTCTATTCTCATTTACCAGTGGAAGCAACTTTCCTGCCTCTATATTATCCATCCCTTTCATAATTTGACCCCGTACAATAAGATCTCCTCTCATTCTTCTGAATTCCAGCAAGTACAGTCCCAGGCGACTCAATCTCTCCTCAGAGTCTAACCCCTCATTTCTGGAATCAACCTGGTGAATTTCCTCTGCACCACCTCCAAAGCCAGTAACACACATCAAAGTTGCTGGTGAACGCAGCAGGCCAGGCAGCATCTCTAGGAAGAGGTACAGTCGACGTTTCAGGCCGAGACCCTTCGTCAGGACTAACTGAAGGAAGAGTTAGTAAGAGATTTGAAAGTGGGAGGGGGAGGGGGAGATCCAAAATGATAGGAGAAGACAGGAGGGGGAGGGATGGAGCCAAGAGCTGGACAGGTGATTGGCAAAAGGGATATGAGAGGATCATGGGACAGGAGGCCCAGGGAGAAGGAAAGGGGTGGGGGGGGAAACCTAGAGTATGGGCAAGGGGTATAGTCAGAGGGACAGAGGGAGAAAAAGGAGAGAGAGAGAAAGAATGTGTGTATAAAAATAAATAAATAACAGATGGGGTACGAGGGGGAGGTGGGGCATTAGCGGAAGTTAGAGAAGTCAATGTTCATGCCATCAGGTTGGAGGCTACCCAGACGGAATATAAGGTGTTGTTCCTCCAACCTGAGTGTGGCTTCATCTTTACAGTAGAGGAGGCAGTGGATAGACATGTCAGAATGGGAATGGGATGTGGAATTAAAATGTGTGGCCACTGGGAGATCCTGCTTTCTCTGGCGGACAGAGTGTAGGTGTTCAGCAAAACAATCTCCCAGTCTGCGTCAGGTCTCGCCAATATATAGAAGGCCGCATCGGGAGCACCGGACGCAGTATATCACCCCAGTCGACTCACAGGTGAGGTGTTGCCTCACCTGGAAGGACTGTTTGGGGCCCTGAATGGTAGTAGGGGAGGAAGTGTAAGGGCATGTGTAGCACTTGTTCCGCTTACAAGGATTAGTGCCAGGAGGGAGATCAGTGGGGAGGGATGGGGGGGACGAATGGACAAGACAGTTACGGAGGGAGCGATCCCTATGGAAAGCTGGGGGGGAGGGAAAGATGTGCTTAGTGGTGGGATCCCGTTGGAGGTGGCGGAAGTTACGGAGAATAATATGTTGGACCCGGAGGCTGGTGGGGTGGTAGGTGAGGACAAGGGGAACCTTATTCCTAGTGGGGTGGCGGGAGGATGGAGTGAGAGCAGATGTGGGTGAAATGGGGGAGATGCGTTTGAGAGCAGAGTTGATGGTGGAGGATATCCTTCCTCAAATAAGGAGACCAGAACTGCACACAGTACTCCAGACGCGGCCTCACCAGTACCCTGTACAGTTGCAGCATGACGTCCCTGCTGTTAAATTCAAGGCCAACATTCCATTTGCCTTCTTGATAGCTGCTGCACCTGCAAACCAACCTTTTGCGATTCATGCACAAGCACTCAGAAGTCCTCCTGCACAGAAACATGCTGCAATCATTTACCATTTAAATAATAATCTGATCTTCCATTTACCCTTCAAAGTGGATGATCCAGCATTTACCAGCATTGTACTCCATCTGCCAGACCCTTGCCCACTCACTCAACCTTTCTATATTTCTCTGCAGACTCTCTGTATCCTCTGTACAATTTGCTTTTCCACTTCATTTAATGTCATCAGCAAACTTAGATACACTACACTCAGTCCCCTCCTCCAGATCGTTAATGCATATTGTGAACAGTTGTGGGCCCAGCACCAACCCCTGCAGCACACCGCTCACCACTGATTGCCAACCAGAGAAACATCCATGTATCCCGACTCTCTACTTTCTATCAGTTAACCAATCCTCTCTCCATGCTCATACATCACCCCCAACTCTATGCATCCTTATCTTATGGATAAGTCTTTTATGTGCACCTTAGCAAATGCCTTCTAGAAATCCAGGTAATAACGTCCATCTGTTCCCCTCTATCGACTGCACTCATTATATCCTCAAAGAACTCCAGTAAGTTTGTCGAACAGGACCTACCTTTGCTGAATCCACATTGCGTCTGCCTGATGGATCCACTCCTTTCCAGACGCCTTGCTATTTCTTCTTTCATGATAGCTTCAAGCATTTTGAGTGATTTTGGGGGATGCAACAGTAGTCGTGCCTCTGGCACAGAGTCTGGCCCTGTGGCTCAGAAGGGTAGGGAATGGAAGAGGATGGCAGCATTGATAGGGGACTCTATAGTTAGGGGGTCAGATAGGCGATTCTGTGGGCACAAAAAAGAAAAAAAGATGGTAGTTTGCTTCCCAAGTACCAGGGGTTCGTGATCTTTCTGAGCATGTCCACAATATCCTGAAATGAGAGGGTGAGCAGCCAGAGGTTGTGATACATATTGGTACCAACGACACAGGTAGAAGAAGGGTGGAGGTGTTGAAAGCAGAATACAGGGAGTTAGGAAGGAAGCTGGAAAGCAGGACCTCAAAGGCAGCAATTCTGGGATTGCTGCCTGTGCCACGTGACAGTGAGTATAGGAATAGAATGAAGTGGAGGATAAATGCATGGCTGAGGGATTAGACCAGGGGCAGGGATTCAGATTTCTGATTTATTGGGACCTCTTCTGGGGCAGGTGTGACCTGTACAAAAAGGATGGGTTGCTCTTGAATCCGAGGGGGACCAATATCCTGGAGGGGAAGTTTGTGAAGGCTATTGGGAAGGGCTTAAGCTTAGGTTTGCAGGGGAGTGGGAACCAATGTGAAGAGGCAGAGGATGGGGAGGTTGCAGCACAAGTAGAGACAGCTTGCAGGGATCTTTGCATCATCAACAGGGACTTGAGAAATACCGGAGGATTGGAGGGTTGCAAATGTTGTTCCCTTGTTCAAGAAAGGGAGTAGAGATAACCCAGGAAATTATAGACCAATGAGTCTTACTTCAGTGCTGGGCAAGCTGTTGGAGAAGATCCTGAGAGGCAGGATTTATGAACATTTGGAGAGGCATAATATGATTAGAAATAGTCAGCATGACTTTGTCAAGGGCAGGTTGTGCCTTACAAGCCTGATTGAATTATCTGAGGATGTAACAAAACACATTGATGAAGGTAGAGCAGTGGATGTAGTGTATATGGATTTCAATAAGGCACTTGATAAGGTTCCCCATGCCAGGCTCATTCAGAAAGTAAGGAGGCATGGGATCCAAGGGAACATTGCTTTGTGGATCCAGAACTGGCTTGCCCACAGAAGGCAAAGAGTGGTTGTAGACTGGTCATATTCTGCATGGAGGCCGGTGACCAGTGGTGTTCCGCAGGGATCTGTTCTGGAAACCCTCCTCTTTGTGATTTTCATAAATGACCTGGACGAAGAAGTAAAAAGGTGGGTTAGTAAGTTTGCTGATGACATGAAGGTTGAGGGTGTTGTGGATAGTCTGGAAGGTTGTCAGAGGTTACAGCGGGACATTGATAGGATGCAGAACTGGGCTGAGAAGTGGCAGATGGAGTTTAACCATCTCCTCTTCAAAGAGGAGAAGATGGCGGTGTGACGGCAGCGTGCCTGGCCACCTCAGTGGTGATGTCTGTTATCTGTCAAGTAGGGGACCGTGCACAATCCTGATTTGATGGAGACAGGCGTGAGAGTACGGAGGAATATCTGGAAAACTTCTGAAATGCCCACTTCGCTGCCGCTGCTACTGTGTGGTAACCGGAATCTCTGGAGCTGAAGGCCCCGAAATCCTCGGCTTTATGTGCTTCAGCGGCCGGGGCGAGGTTGAAGGTGCTCGGCAGAGGATGGCGCTGGGGAGGCTGTATCGGAGAGGCTGGTAGGAGGCTCGAAGTTTTCGGACGGATGGACTCAGTGTCGCCTGTGGTCTGGTGCTTCCAAGGTATCGGCAAGTTAATGGTGCCTGGAGGTTTATGGCAGGGAGTTTCTCCCTTTTGCCGCCTGCTATCGGGGACTCGGGAGTCGATCGACTCTTGGACTTTTGAGACTTTATTTACCGTGCCCATGGTTTGTTCTTCATCAAATTATGGTATTGCTTTGCACTGCTGTAACTATATGTTATAATTATGTGGTTCTGTCAGTGTTAGTCTTTGGTTTGTCCTGTTTTCTGTGATATCACTCCGGAGAAACATTGTATCATTTCTTAATGCATGTATGCATTTCTAAATGACAATGAAGGAGGATTGAGTGTTCTCATAATCTATCCCAGATAGGTGTGAAGTGGTTCATTTTGGTAGGTCCAATTTGAAGATAGAATATAATATAAATAGTAAGGCTCTTGGCAGTGTGGAGGATCAGAGGGATCTCGGGGTCCGAGTCCATAGGACACTCAAAGCTGCTGCGCAGGTTGACTCTGTGGTTAAGAAGGCGTACGGTGCATTGGCCTTCATGAATCGTGGGATTGAGTTTAAGAGCCGAGAGGTAATGTTGCAGCTATGTAGGACCCTGGTCAGACCCCACTTGGAGTACTGTGCTCAGTTCTGATCGCCTCACTACAGGAAGGATGTGGAAACTATAGAAACAATGCAGAAGAGATGTGCAAGGATGTTCCCTGTATTGAAGGGTATACCTTTTGAGAACAGGTTGAGTGAACTCGGCCTTTTCTCCTTGGAGCGACAGAGGATGAGAGGTGACCTGATAGAGGTGTTTAAGATGATGAGAGGCATTGATCGTGTGGATAGCCAAAGGCTTTTTCCCAGGGCTGAAATGGCTAATGTGAGGGGGCACAGTTTTAAGGTGGTTGGAAGTAGGTACCGAGGGGATGTCAGGGTAAGCTTTTCACACAGAGAGTGGTGGGTGTGTGGAATGCACTACCAGCAGTGGTGATTTTAGAGGTGGATACAATAGGGTCTTTTTAACCTCTTAGATAGGTACATGGAGCTTAGGAAAATAGAGGGGTATGTGCTAAGGAAATTCTCGACGGTCTCTAGAATAGGTTATATGGTCAGCGCAACATTGTGGGCCGGAGGGCCTGTAATGTGCTGTAAATTTCTATGTTCGTTTTCCCAACTACAGATGTTAAACTAACTGACCTAAATCCTTTTTCGAAAAGTGGCGTGACATTTACCTTCTTCCAATCCACTCGGACCTGCCTAGAGTCCAGAGAATTTTGGTAAATTATCACCAAAGCCTCAACTATAGCTTCTGCCATATCTTTCAGTACCCTGGGATGCATTCCATCAAGACCAGGGAACTTCAGGCCCACAAGTTTGCTCAGCACTGCCTTGTGAGTGATAGTTATTGTATTGAGCTCCTCACCTCCCACTGCATCCATAGCATCTCTCTTTGGCATATTAGATGAGTCCTCCACTGTGAAGACCGACACAAAATAGTCATTCAAAGCCTCAGCCAATTTATAATTACTCAATATCAATTCCCCCCTTCTTGTCCTCCAAGGGTCCTATATTCACTTTAACCCCTTTTTCTGCTGTATATAATTATAAAAACTTTTACTGTCCATTTGTATATTTTGTCCCAGTTTATTTTCATAATCTAGCTTCCCTTCCTTTATTGCTCGCTTAGTGGTTCTTTGTTGCTTTTTAAAGTTTTCCTGATTTTCCATTTTCCCACTACTTGTGGCAACTTTGTATGCACGGCTTTTAGTTTGATGCCTTCCACTGATTCTTGAGACTTTGGCGAAAACATGTCCCACTAAGAAAAGTGCTAATTCCATTGAAAATGAATAACATTTTCTTATTTAAGATAATCAGGGTTGATCATCTATGGATCTTTTGCACAAATGCAACATTTTTTCATATGCTTGTTTTTAATTTTATAAATTATATTATTATATGATAGCCTAGTACCCACAAAATCAGTTGTCCTCAGACAAGAGATTATCATTTCAATTTGATAAAAAAGTGTGAAAAAATCATTTAAAATGTATAATATATGCCAGATGAAAGAGTAGAGTGAAAAACCTCTTTAAGACTAAAAGCAGTAGATTTTCAACAATACTTACTCTTATTTTGTGGTTGCTCAAAATGTATCCCAAGTTTTTGTCAGCACTGTCAGAGATTCATAAAAAAAACAATAAAATCAGGCAACCACATGGTCAACTATATTCCTGGGGACCCCCTTTCCACCCTCCTCATCTGTTAAATGCAACAAGATCAAACAAGCTCCTGTAAGTTTGCTATTCTTTCAATAACCTTTACATATTTATTGATGTTGCTACTGTCACAACCATGATGTGTCAACACTGTCTCTTTTGTATAGAAAGAGTTATTTTAAATTATGACATAAATTTATGCATTTTAAGTAGAGGCCAGAGGCAGCTAGCAACAGAGGGAAAATAAGATGGCTCATGCATGTCGTGTGATAAAGTGTGTTTTTGTCACCACCGTCAGACGTCAATGCCGTCAGGTTTCCTGTCTGACAGTGGTGACAAAAACATCCAAATCATCCTCAGTGGAGGCTTGAATATAATTTATAGTCACAATAAATAGTAATATGGCTTGTAATGTTTCATTAACCTCTTTATTGATAATATATCTAATTTCCCCTTTACTTCTTCCACACACAGGCCTACAATATTTCCTTACTATTATGTATCCCCAATGACTAAAACCATAAAGGAACTTAGTTGCACCATTTCATAATCATTTTATAAAATTTCACCAAATCAAACATAATTAAATTCATAGTAATTTTGCACAATTTCATAGTAATTCCATTAAATTCTGACCTTCCTTTTATGTATTTTTAGGAAGTTATGGCTAGGCAGCAGCTATCAGTGGAGGAGTGAAGGAGAAGAAATGGGGAATACCAAAAAAAACAAAGAGAGAAAATATATAGTGAGCCAGAGTTAAAGGAGGAATACCTGAGAAAGGAAAAACAAAGATGGAAGAAGAGAGTAGAAGATGGGAAGATAAAAACTATCAGTGGTTTGAATGAAAGGGAAAAGAGGAGTAAGAGAAAGGCGTGGAAATGTAGACAGCAAGAGTCAAGAGAGCCTAAGAGAAAGGGCCCAGAACGCCCAGAAACTGCCCCAGATAGTCAATTGGATCAGACTATACAGGAGCCAGCTCGCAGTAGCCAGTCTATAGCAGGGGAAAGGGAAAGGAAGAAAACAAGAGCGAGATACTTGGGAGAGATGAAAGCTTTGAAAAATAAACTTCAAGAGATAATAAAAGATAGGAACAGACTGAAAAAGTGTTGGTGACAAGAGCAAACTAGAAATACGCCAGATACATCTGCTGGTTTCATTAATTGTGGAGGTTGGCTTGCAGTCATTTGTGACCAAGATTGGTGGTTAGCAAAGGCTGTCACTGTGGATGCTCATTATCAAGATGTTCAAGTGAAGTTTCTCCACCCTCATGGGCCCAACGCACGATTCCATCCAAAACCAGGTGGAAAGGATATCTGCTTCGTACCAGTTGAAGATATTCTGGTCAAACTGATGGAGCCATCATCACCGGGTCATGCAAGCAGGACGAGGGAGATCTGCCACCTGTCTGCTGAAGTCATGGACTTCATAGAGGAGGAGCATATTAACCGTCTACTTCCTGATAAAGCTGACTGAAAGTTTTCGAAGATTTTCAAGCCTAGAAATAGATGGAATTTTTTTTTAGTTCCTGGTGTGTTTTCTGATGTTTATGCTTAAATGTTGCAGTTGTATGTAGTTTTTATTTTGCTGTTTACTGTTGTTAATATTTACAGAAGGATGAAATGTACATGACAAATTGTTATTTGTTGTACCAAATTGTTAAATAAAGTTGTTAAGCAAGAAAGCACTGACTTGAGTGGTGACAAGGTTGGAATTGTTTGTTGTAATTAGGCCACTGCCACCACCGTCAGGTCTCAGCCACCACCGTCAGGTCTTAGTCACCACCGTCAGATGGAACTTCCTTTGTTTTAAATTAACATGTTTACAATCTGTTCCTCCAAAACAGTTGATTTATTAAAGCAACTGTCTCTTTAAAATTAAAAATGTGTTTTTAGTCCAAAATTGTTATCTTGTATATTTAATGCTAATGATAAAAGTTGCATGATGTAAGAGTTTTTAAAGGAGTATGCGTGAAATAGTATAAAAATGAACAACAGTGAATATTCAACATTTAACAGCATATATGTGTATCTATGGTGTAGACACATTGATTTAAAAGTTCTAAATCTATATAAGACTAAATAAATAGGAATAATTAGCTTTTTATTTTGTCTGACTGTGTTGACAAAAACTGAGTAATGACAGGAAAAACACATTTTATGAAATAATTACAAAATCAGGAGGTTGCACTGAAATATTGCTTGATTGCTGAGACCTTGTTCTATAAACATATAAGTTTAGATTTCGTAACATTTAAGTTTTTTTTCTTTTCATAATCAAAATCTGTTTTATCCAAATTCTCAAGAATCAGTGCTTCTTTTATTTCCTTCGTTATCCAAGGCTGGCTCTGCCCACCCTTACTGTCCTTGCTTTTAACTGGAATATATTTTTGTTGAGCACCGTGAAAAATCTCTTTGAAAGTCTTCCACTGTCCTCAACTGTCCCACCATATAGCCTGTGTTCCCAGTCTATCCTATCCAGCTCCTCCCTCATCCCATTGTAGTCTCCATTGTTTAGGCATAATACACTGTTTTCAATTGAACTATTGCATCCTCCATTTGTATGAGAAACTCAGTCATACTGTGATCACTCTTTCCAAGAGGATCCCTAACTACAAAAGCACTAATTTTACCTGTGTCATTGCACAGGACCAGATCTAAGACAGCACGTTCCCCTGTAGGTTCAGTAACATGTTGTTCAAGAAAGCTATCACGGATACATTCTATGAAGTCCTCCTCAAGACGGTTTCAACCAATTTCAATCACCCAATCTATGTGCAAGTTAAAGTCCCACACGATAACTGCTGTTCCATTCTTACATGCCTCAGATATTTCTGTTTATTGCCTGTGCCACTGTAATGTTATTATTCAGTGGCCAATAGACAACTCACAAAAGTAATTTTTTCCCTTTACTATTCCTAGTCTCTACCCAGATGGATTCAACATTCTGCTCCTTATATCTTGTATCATCTCTCACTATCACCCTGATCTCATCTTTAATTAAGAGCGATACCCCACCTCCCTTACATTCCTGCCAACCCTTCCGTATTACCTGATATCCTTGGATATTTAATTCCCAATCCTCTCCACCCTGCAACCACATCTCTGTAATGGCCACTAAATCATTCACCTTTTGAAGGATTTGTGCCACAAGTTCTCTGACCTTATTACGAATACTATGGACATTCAGATAAAGTGCCCTTACACTCATTGTGCCTTTAAGATCTACTAATTTTTGTTTCTCACACACTTGGCTTTTCTACACTCCACACTTACTTTTCTCTTTTTTAACTTTTGCTTTTACTTTATCCACACTTTTCTCTTTAGTTCATCCATACTTCTCCAATTGGTTTTTCTCACTGAACAATTTACCATTAGCATTTCCAATACCTCTGTTTGTTTGTTATGTGCCATGATGTGGGAGATCGAGGTCTTTCCATGACCATTATTGTTCTTAGCAAATTTTTCTACAGAAGTGGTTTGCTATTGCCTTCTGGACAGTGTCTTATAAGACAGGTGCCCCAGGCATCATCAGTGCTCTTCAGAGATTGTCTACCTGCCATTAGTGGATGCGTAACCAGGACTTGTAATATGCAGCACCTGTTCCCATGGTTTCACATGACCCTGATCGGGGTGAGGTGGGGAGGAGGGCTAAACCGGTGGTACACCTTGCCTAAGGATGACCTATGGGTTAGCGGAGGGAAGGAGTGCCTCACACCTCTGTTACCATTTCTAAAACCTCCAGCAATTCACAACTTAAGGGAATGAAATTTCATACTTCTGATGGTCCACTTAACAGGTAAGAAAGATTGATTAGTCTCAACTATCTGCAGTGCGTTTCCTGGGAAAGCAATGTACAGCTGCATCAACCTCAAGATGCAAATGAACCATGGCAGACTCCGAATGACAGGGGAAACTTGCAATATGAACCCACTGTTACCATCACCTTCAGGGATGAGTGCACAAAAGAAAAATGCAGGGAATATATTAGAGTTAATGACAGAACGGGGCAAAGTGCAGGGGTGGGGGTGGAGTTGCCTAGGTAAACAGCACACTGGGAAACAAGCACGTGATTGGATGGTCTCTAATGTTAGTGAGGAACCACTTCATAATCTCTTTGTGTTAATAATTGAGAAAAAATTGGAGACCAAATATAAGTTCTTGCACAAGGTTCCACATATTTTGTATTGCAAGTGCTATACACTGGCACTTTAAATTCTTGCAATAGTTCAGTCAAGGATTGAATGTGTAACATATACTCAGTAACCTCCTGTACCTAATATAGTGGCCACTGAGTGTACGTTCATGGTCTTCTGCTGCTGTACCCATCCACTTCAAGGTTCAGCATGTTGTGCATTCAGAGATGCTCTTATGTACTCCACTGTTGTAATGTGTGGTTATTTGAGTTACTGTCACCTTCCTGTCAGCTTGAACCAGTCTGGCCATTCTCCTCTGACCTCTCGCATTAACAAGGTGTTTTCACCCACAGAATTGTCCCTCACTGGATGTTGTTTTTTTTATTCACACCATTCTCTGTAAACTCTAGAGACTATTATGTGTGAAAATTCCAGGAGATCAGCAGTTTCTGAGATGCGCAAACCACCCTGTCTGGCACCAACAATCATTCCATGGTCAAAGTCATTTAGATCACATTTCTTCTCCATTCTGATGTTTAGTCTGAACAGCAATTGAACCTCTTGACCAGATCAACATGGTTTTATGCTGTCACATGATTGGCTGATTAGATGTTTGCATTAATAAGCAAGTGGACGGGTGTAACTAATAAAGTAACCACAGAATGTAGATGGAGTGTTTTCTTTTCCACTGCAAGGAGCAGTGCAGAAGGAAGACGTTCTTTATAATCATGTCCACACTATTTTTGGCGGCTTGATTAAAACCTTGCTGGCTCCAGCCAAAGAAATAAAAAGGAGTTTGTTAAACTGGTTGAACAACATTACCTCCTTTATTGCAAACAATACATAATTGAGAGGAGGAACGTTGCAGGTTTAAAGTGAGTTGTTAAACTCTGTTGTATGCCACAAGCTTAAAGGAGGTGTGATATGCTGCTCAGTGAGAAGAAACTGAATTTCAAGATGGCAATCAATATTGCCCTGAGATGGAGCCAACAGTCAAGGCATCCTAGATCTGTGACATCACCCAGCCCAAAGCACTGAACTTGAACAGGTTGGTGCCTGACTTTGGGAAAAGATGTCATTTGGAATAGCAGTTCTTGGCCATCCCTAATTCGCTTTGAAGTGAGGAGCCAGCTGAGAATCAACTACCTCAGTACTCCACTTCCTGAGGAGGTTGAGATGAGTGAAGCTTCCCACCCCATTCTAATCAATTTTTACAGGAGCATCGTTGAGAGTGTCCTGACCATCTACATCACGGTCTGGTACGGGAATTGCAAGGCATCTGACCGCAAGTCCCTACAAAGGATTGCGGGGACTGTTGAGAGGATTGTCTGGCAGTCTCTCTTCCACCCATTAGAGATATTTATCAGGAGTGCTGTGTAAGCAGGGCCCTTAGCATTGACAATGATTTATCCCATCCGTCCCACAGTCTCTTTGACCCCAGGCAGGCAGGAGTTACCACAGCATTAGGATAAGAATTGTTAGGAGAAATAAATTACTATAAAATAAATAATAGTGCAAAAGAAACAAATAACAAGGTAGTGTGTGTAAGTTCCTGAGTCATTCAGAAATCTGGTTGTGGGAGGGAAAAAGTAGTTTCTGAATCGCTGAGTGTAGGTTTTCAGTCTCCTGTACCACTTCCCTGATGTTAATCATCTGGGTGTGGGTCCTTATTGATGGATGAAATTGGAAATGGCATTAGAATTAGAAATGAAATTGGTTTATTATTGTCACAAGTAATGAAATTCAGTCAAAAGCTTGTCTTGAACACCATTCATACAGGCTGCTATTTTCTTGAGGTGCCTCCTCTTGAAGATGTCCTCAGTAGTAGGGGCGGTTGTGCCAGTGATGAAGCTGGCTGAATCTACAACTCTGCAGCATCTTCTCATCCTGTGCACTGGAGCCCCCGTACCAGGCTGTGATACCACCAGTCAAATTGCTCTCCACTGTGTAGGCATTTGCAAGAGTCTTTGTTGACATTCCAAAACTTCTAAACTACTGGTGTGTCTTCTTCATGTTTGCAGTCAGCCATGCTCATATTGAATCTGTCATGAGGATCTGCTGTGACCATATTGAATGATAAAGGATCCAAGCAGCCAAATGGCCCGCTCTAGACCTTACTTTGCTATGCTCCGTGTTTTTTCCTGATGATTTCCTGAGGCCTTTTTTTAATCTTCACAGTTGCCAGGAGCCCACAAGGGGGAAGATATATTTTCCAGCAGGAATGAAGCAATCTGGAATGGGGAACGAATCTTTGCTCAAATGTATGGTGAGTCCATGGAAGAATTTGTCTGTATCGCTGAGTTTGATCTAATCATGACAGACATGTCAGAATGGGGCTGGGAAGTAAAATTGAAATGGGTAGCCACCAGCAGATCCTGCCTTTTGTAGTAGACAGAACGAAGGAGCTCAACAAAGTGATCCCGCAACCTTCATCAGGACTCACCGATGTAGAGGAGGATGCACTGTGAGCACCAGCTATAATAGATGGCCCCAACAGACTTGCAAGAGGAAAGGAAAAAAACATGGCTTCTCTCAGTGCTGATTAAGTACTTCACACTATTGAATGTTAAGACACCCAATAATATGACATGTTGCTCTACAAATGGAAAAATATGTGCCACAGGGTAAAGTTCATTGTTCTTCTGACACCACCGTCCATCTATTATACATAAAATAATTGAAGTTAGTTTCAAAAAGCATTGGCTGACTGGTACTTTAACACCAATGAACACATTAGCAATGTAAGTAACAAGAGTTATGCAATCGGCTCCATGCAATCAACTGGAAATTGTAAAATCTGTGTCTAATCAGGAACTTTACTTTTGTAAGCACTACCTAATTTCTGAACCTTCTTTGCAGCTTGTAGTTTGTCATTAATTGAGAGTTGATCCTGAGCTAGCTGTCAAAGCCTTAAATCTAATTGTATGAAATTGTCAAGTATCTTGGCAATGCTTTCTTTTTAAAGTGGTTATGTTTTCACTCCCTCTGTTCTTGCCGTTCAGGTTCTAGAAAGACCACATGGTTGCTGCTTCCAAGCAACATGTTGCGTAAAAATTCCTCGAATTTCCATTGAGTGTTTATTGCAACTGATTTCTACGAATATGATGAATTTACCTTTGTTCTGTGAGTGGCATCGCAGTCTAAACCCACAGATTTCTACAAAGAAATGCCTAAGGCAAACACATCAGCTTGTAACTGGTGAGTGATGATTTGCTGAGTGCAGCAAAAAGGCAAGAAAGAAATTTTAATGGTTGCATGATTTATATCATGGCTATTGTAAGGCCTATTGGGTGTTGCTGCAAGTATTATCATTCACACGCACAACACGCTGGAGGAACTCAGCAGGTCAGGCAGCATCCGTGGAAACAAACGGTCAACGTTTCGGGCTGAGAGCCTTTGTCAGGACCGAAGAGGGAGGGGGCAGAGGCCCTATAAAGAAGGTGGGGAGAGGGTGGGAAGGAGAAGGCTGGTAGGTTCCAGGTGAAAAACCAGTAAGGGGAAAGATCAAGGGGTCGGGGAGGGGAAGCAGGGAGATGACAGGCAGGAAAGATGAAGAAGGAATAGGGGAAAACACAATGGGTAGTAGAAGGAGGTGGAACTGTGAGGAAGGTGATAGGCAGCTGGGGGAGGGGGCAGAGTGACATAGGGATAGGGGAAGGGAGGGGGAGGGAATTACCGGAAGTTGGAGAATTCAATGTTCATGCCAAGGGACTGGAGATTACCCAGATGGTATATGAGGTGTTGCTCCTCCAACCTGAGTTTGGCCTCATCATGGCAGTAGAGGAGGACAACACCTCCTCTCTCACCACCATTCAGGGTGTCTCTACACCTCCTCTCTCACCACCATTCAGGGCCCCAAACAGTCCTTCCAGGTGAGGCAACACTTCACTCGTGAGTCTGTTGGGGTCATCTATTGCATCTGGTACTCGCGGTGCGGCCTCCTCTACATCGGTGAAACCCGACGCAGACTGGGGGACCGCTTCATCGAGCACCTCCGCTCCGTCCGCCGCAACAGACAGGATCTCCTGGTTGCCACCCACTTCAACTCTGCTTCACATTCCCATTCGGATATGTCCATACATGGCCTCCTTCAGTTAGTCCTGATGAAGGGTCTCGGCCTGAAATGTCGACTGCGCCTCTTCCTAGAGATGCTGCCTGGCCTGCTGCGTTCACCATCTCTCATTAACAAGGTGTTTTCACCCTCAGAACTGCTGCTCACTGGATTTTTTTTTTGTTTCTCGCACCATTCTCTGTAAACTCCAGAGACTGTTGTGCATGACAATCCTAGGAGGTCAGCAGTTTCTGAGATACTCCAACCACTCCATCTGGAACCAACAATTATTCTACGGTCAAAGTCACTCAGATCTTCCCCATTCTGATGTTTGGTCTGAGCAACAACTGAACCTTTTGACCATGTCTGCATGCTTTTATGCATTGAGTTACTGATTGATAAATGCATTAATGAGCAGGTCTACCTAATAAAGTAGTTACAGAGTGTAGATCTCTGAACTAACTTAAATGATGGGTGCATATGCACCATCTTCTGTGGAAGGTGAATCTCTACTCTGAAGAATTATGTTGGAGAGTGTGCAAATAATCTACAATTTGATAGTCTCCTATTTTTGCGTATGTGAGCGATCGAAGGGAACTACCCATTCTGAGATCTTCACTTCTCAAATTTCAACTCAAACTAATTGGCAAATCATTGAAATAATCAGTGAACTAAAATATCTTTTATGATGCATCTACTTTAGAGGGATTTAGTGGAACAAATTTGTAGAGAGACTGTAGACTGTTGTAAGAAACACAAGGTTGTTATAGTAGGTGATTCTAACTGTCCACATATTGACTGGGAATTCCATACTGTAAAAGGACTTGATGGGATAGAGTTTGTCAAATCTGTTCAGGAAAATTTCCTTAATCAGTACGTTGAAGTCCCAACGAGAGAGTGTGTGTGATACTGGACCTGCTATTAGGGAATAAGACAGGGCAGGTGACAGAAGTTTGTGGAGGTGAACACTGCATCCAGTGACCACAATGCCATTAGTTTCAAAGTAAATATGCAAAAAGATAGGTCTGGTCCACAGGTTGAGATTCTAAATTAAAGGAAAGTCTATCTTGATGGCATCAGAAATTTACCAGATCTTTTACCAGTCTGTTGTAGCGAGTGCAGTCTTCTTTGTGGCTTTATGTTGGGGGAGCAGAATTGGTGCTGGTGATGCAAAAAGACTAAATAAACTCATCAGAAAGGCTGGATCCATCCTTGACTACAATCCGAACTGTTTTGAGTTAGAGGTGGAGAGGAGGTTACTAAACAAACTGTTATCCATTATGGACAATCTGGCACATCCTCTCCATGACCTACTGAATAGGCAGTGGAGCACCCTTTCAAACAGACTCAATCAGCTCTACTGTCACAAAGATCATTGCAAAAAAATCTTTCCTTCCAAATGCAATGCATATACAACGGTTCATCTCCGTGCGAATGGAGAGCCCACATCATAGTACAATAGTCTCTGCTTTCTTATTTTGTACATTATTATTGCACATTGGTATATTGTGTATATTATTTTGTACTTTATTAGTTAAACCAGCACACTGCTAAGTGTGTTTTTAAATGTTGCTGCTGTAACAAAAGAATTTTCCACTGGGATCAATAAAGTACTTATTATTATTATTAAATGATCTGGCAAGTGTAGATTGAGTCAGGATGTTTTCTGGCAAAGGTGTACTTGGTAAGTGAGAGGCCTTCAAAAGTGAATTTTTCAGAGTACAAAGCTTTTATGTGCCTTTCAGAATAAAAGGTAAAGATAACATATGTAGGGAACCTTGGTTTTCAAGAGATATTGAGCCCCTGGTTATGAAATAAAAGAAGGTGCATAGCAGATATAGGCAGGTAAAAACAAACGAGGTGCTTATGGAGTATAAGAAATGCAAGAGGACACTTAAGAAAGAAATCAGGAGAGCTAAAAGAAGGTATGAGGTTGTCCTAGAAGACAAGGTGAGGGAGAATCATAACATATTCTACAGATATGTTAATAACAAAAGGATTGCAAGGGATAAAATTAGTCCTCTGGAAAATCAGAATGGTAATCCACTTGTGGAGCCAAGAGATCGGGGAGACCCTAAATGCATTTTTTCCATCTTTATTTACTCAGAAGACGGACACAGTCTAGAGGTAAGGCAAAATGTCATCAATATCAACGATCTGGATGATAATGTGGTTAACTCATCAGGAAATTTACGGATGACATCAAGTAGACAGCGAGGAAGACTATCAGAGCTTGCAGCGGGTTCTCGACCAGCTGGAAAAATGGGCTGAAAAATGGCAGATGGAACTTAATGCAGACAAGAGCAAGATATTGCACTTCAGTAGGACCAACCAGGGTAGGTCTTACACAGTGAACGGTAGGGAACTGGGGAATATGGTAGAACAAAGGGATCTGGGAATACAGGTCCATGATTCATTGAAAGTGGCATCAAAGGTAGATAGGGTCATGAAGAAGGCTTTTGTCACATTAGCCTTCATAAATCAATATACTGAGTACAGGAGATGGGATGTTATATTGAAGTTGTATAAAGACGCTGGTGAGGCCTAATTTGGAGTATTGTGTGCAGTTTGGTCACCTACCTACAGAAAAAAACACCTTTCCACTAGTAACCAAACTACCAAGTCACTGTGGACCCCACGCACCTTAATCTTCTGATCAATCTGCAACGGGGACTTTGTTTTCCACCCTTCTAATTTTTCATCTCTTTATATTGCATCATAGGAGGAGTCCTTCTATATGTCCTGAATATAGCTGATTTTATTGAATCTTTAATGAATCTGATCTTTAGTTATAGTCATAGTCATACTTTATTGATCCCGGGGGAAATTGGTTTTCATTACAGTTGCACCATAAATAATAAATAGTAATAGAACCATAAATAGTTAAATAGTAACATGTAAATTATGCCAGTAAATTATGAAATAAGTCCAGGACCAGCCTATTGGCTCAGGGTGTCTGACCCTCCAAGGGAGGAGTTGTAAAGTTTGATGGCCACAAGCAGGAATGACTTCCTATGACGCTCTGTGTTGCATCTCGGTGGAATGAGTCTCTGGCTGAATGTACTCCTGTGCCCAACCAGTACATTATGTAGTGGATGGGAGACATTGTCCAAGATGGCATGCAACTTAGACAGCATCCTCTTTTCAGACACCACCGTCAGAGAGTCCAGTTCCAGCCCCACAACATCACTGGTCTTACGAATGAGTTTGTTGATTCTGTTGGTGCCTGCTACCCTCAGCCTGCTGCCCCAGCACACAACAGCAAACATGATTGCACTAGCCACCACAGACTCATAGAACATCCTCAGCATTGTCCGGCAGATGTTAAAGGACCTCAGTCTTCTCAGGAAATAGAGACGGCTCTGACCCTTCTTGTAGACAGCCTCAGTGTTCTTTGACCAGTCCAGTTTATTGTCAATTCCTATCCCCAGGTATTTGTAATCCTCCACCATGTCCACACTGACCCCCTGGATGGAAACAGGGGTTACCGGTACCTTAGCTCTCCTCAGGTCTACCACCAGCTCCTTAGTCTTTTTCACCTTAAGCTGCAGATAATTCTGCTCACACTATGTGACAAAGTTTCCTACCGTAGCCCTGTACTCAACCTCATCTCCCTTGCTGATGCATCCAACTATGGCAGAGCCATCAGAAAACTTCTGAAGATGACAAGCCTCTGTGCAGTAGTTGAAGTCTGAGGTGTAAATGGTGAAGAGACGGGGAGACAAGACAGTCCCCCGTGGAGTCCCAGTGCTGCTGATCACTCTGTCGGACACACAGTGTTGCAAGCACACGTACTGTGGTCTGCCAGTCAGGTAATCAAGAATCCATGATACCAGGGAAGCATCCACCTGCATCACTGTCAGCTTCTCCCCCAGCAGAGCAGGACGGATGGTGTTGAACGTACTGGAGAAGTCAAAAAACATGACCCTCACAGTGCTCGCTGGCTTGTCCAGGTGGGCGTAGACACGGTTCAGCAGGTAGACGATGGCATCCTCGACTCCTAGTTGGGGCTGGTAGGCGAACTGGAGGGGATCTAAGTGTGGCCTTATTGAAGGGCCTTAAAAGAGTGGACATGCAGAGGATGTTTTCAACAGAGGGAGAGTCTGGGGCTAAATAGCACTACCTTCAGAACAGAAGGATGTCCCTTTTGAACAGAGATGAGGAAGAATTTCTTTAGCCAGAGAGGGGTGAATCTGTGGAATTCATTGCCACAAACAGCTGTGAAGGCAAAGTTTAAAGAAAAATTTATTATCAGAGTACATATATGTCATCACGTACAACAATAATGAGCATGAAATAACAATATAACAGAGTCCTTAAATGAGTGTAATTATCTCCTTTTGTTCGAGAGCCTGATGGTTGAGCAGTAACCATTCTTGAACTTGGTGGTGCGAGTCCTGAGGCACTTGTGCCTTTTACCTGATGGTAACAGTGAGAAAAGAGCGTGGCCTGGGTGGTGAAGATCTTTGATGATGGATGCTGCTTTTCTACAGCAAGATTTCATGTAGATGTGCTCAATGGTTGGGAGGGTTTTACCCGTGATGTACTGGGCCAAATCCTATTTTCTGTAGGATTTTCCACTCAAAGGCATTGGTGTTTCCATACCAGGCCGTAATGCAGCCAGTCAGCACATGTTCTACCTCACATCTATAGAAGGTTGCCAAGGTTTTTGATGACATCCCCAATTCCTGCAGACTCCTGAGGAAGTAGAGATACTGTTGTGCTTTCTTCACAGTAATATTTAAATAATGGGTCCAGGACAGGTCCTCTGAGATAGTGACACCCAGGAATTTAAAGTTACTGACCCTCTCCACCTCTGATCCTCTGATTACTGGCTCATGGACCTCTGGTTTCGCTCTCCTGAAGTCTACAATCAGTTCCTTGGTTTTGTTGACATTAAGTTGTTATTACACCACCCAACCAAGTTTGCAATCTCTGTCCTGTATGCTGATTCATCACCCCCTTTGATACGGCCCACAACAGTGGTGTTGTCAGCAAACTTATAGATGGTGCTGGAGCTGTACTTAGCCACAGAGTCATAGGCATAAAGCGAGTGGATCAGGGGGGCTCAGTACACATCCCTGCAGTGCTCCTGTTCTGATGGAGATTGTGGAGGAGATGTCTTTGCCAATCTGAAAGTGTTTTGTTTCTGTAAAGTCGAGGTTGATAGGTTCTTAATTAGTCAGGAGAGAAGGCAGGAAATCAAGGTTGAGAGGGAAAATAAATCAGCCATGGTTGAATGGTGGAGCAGATTTGATGGGCCCATAAGCCTAGTTCTGTTCCAATGTCTTCTGAATTATAGGGAGGGGTTAGACAAGCTAGGTCATTATTCTATGGAGCATGCTGCTCCATTCCTTGTATATTAACATGCATCTCCAAGTGCTTCTGAAACACTTCTGTCATATCCAGCTCCACCACCACCACCCCTGGTACTATGTTCCAGTTCACTGCTCAGTCCTGAATCATGCTAATCATTGACAATTCCATCCCTCCATGGATGCTGCTTGACTCACTGAGTTCTTTAAGCAGATTGTTCATTGTTCCAGCTAATATTTTCTTTGAAATCCCTGTGCGATCGTAGCCCGCAAGGCAAACCAAATTTCTCTCTTCACGTTTCTTACACCCACCACAGTACAGCAGTGGGCAGCTCGGGTGAGCCAAGAAGGACATATTTCCTCTTCACTGCTTTGCATGTCATCTATATCCCTGCTCACCTTACAAACATGCTGCAACTTCTCTGAGTTTTCTGATAAGTGGTACTTTGCAACACAGAGTGCAGCACAGCCAAACTAAACACCCATTTCCCAGAAGTACTCCTCCCTGCAGATGCAGAGAGTGATCAGACTGGTGTGTTTTGGGTTGCCGTTCAGCAGTGTTGGTGACTATTTTCTACAGCAGTGATTAATGCACAGTATCCTGAGCAAATTGCACTGGGCAGCAAAAGAGCAGAATGGCGCCTCTACTTTCTTAGAAGTTTGCGTTTGATTGTTGGCCTCATCTGGCACCTACAATCATTCCACGGTCAAAGTCACTTAGATCACATTTCCCCCCCAATCTGATGTTTGGTCTGAACAACAACTGAACCTCTTGACCATGTCTGCATACTTTTATGCATTGAGTTGCTGCCACGTGATTGGCTGATTAGATATTTGCATTAACGAGCAGGTATACAAGTGTGCCTAATAAAGTGGCCACAGAGGGTATGAATTTGTATTGTCCTTCGAGATCCCAGAACATTGCAGTTGGCTGTGAGCTGAATTTGTCCAGAAAGCTTATCAGGTTAAAAGGCAACAAGAGGTGATCAATATATGATGGTCTTGCTAGTGATATTTTCATACTTTGGATTAAAAGAAAAAGAAGAAAAATGGATGGAGGTGGCAGACTGTCTTCACTAATTGACTTTGATAAATCTATTGGGGTTTTATAGTTACCAGAACCAGAATCAGGTTTATTATCTGAGACTTATAATCATGAAGGTAGGTTTGCTAGCATGGTTCGGAAGGGTTTGAACTAATTTGCGAGGGGGATGGGACCCAGAGCGATAGTGCAGTGAAAGAAGTGCATGGAGTAAAGCCAGATCTAACATAGAGAGAGGCTTTGAGGAAAGAGAAGCAGAATAAACGGTGTAAAGACAGTAAGGTAGAAGGGCTGAAATGTGTGTACCTCAATGCAAGAAGCATCAGGAGCAAAGGTGATGAACTGAGAGCTTGGAGACATACATGGAATTATGATGTAGTGGCCATTACAGAGACTTGGCTGGCACCAGGGCAGGAATGGATTCTCAATATACCTGGATTTCAGTGCTTTAAAAGGGATAGAGAGGGTGGAAAAAGGGGAGGAGGGGTGGCATTACTGGTCAGGGATACTATTACAGCTACAGAAAGGGTGGGTAATGTAGCAGGATCCTCTTTTGAGTCAGTATGGGTGGAAGTCAGGAACAGGAAGGGAGCAGTTACTCTATTGAGAGTATTCTATAGGCCCCCTGGTAGCAGCAGAGATACAGAGGAGCAGATTGGGAGGCAGATTTTGGAAAGGTGCAAAAATAACAGGGTTGTTATCATGGGTGACTTTAACTTCCCTAATATTGATTGGCACCTGATTAGTTCCAAGGGTTTAGATGGGGCATAGTTTGTTAAGTGTGTCCAGGATGGATTCCTGTCACAGTATGTGGACAGGCCGACCAGGGGGAATGCCATACTAGATCTAGTACTAGGTAATGAACTGGGTCAGGTCACAGATCTCTCAGTGGGTGAGCATCTGGGGGACAGTGACCACCACTCCCTGGCCTTTATAATTATCATGGAAAAGGACAGAATCAAAGAGGACAGGAAAATTTTTAATTGGGGAAAGGCAAATTATGAGGCTATAAGTCTAGAACTTGCAGGTGTGAATTGGGATGATGTTTTTGCAGGGAAATGTACTATGGACATGTGGTCGATGTTTAGAGATCTTTTGCAGGATGTAAGGGATAAATTTGTCCCGGTGAGGAAGATAAAGAATGGTAGGGTGAAGGAACCATGGGTGACAAGTGAGGTGGAAAATCTAGTCAGGTGGAAGAAGGCAGCATACATGAGGTTTAGGAAGCAAGGATCAGATGGGTCTATTGAGGAATATAGGGAAGCAAGAAAGGAGCTTAAGAAGGGGCTGAGAAGAGCAAGAAGGGGGCATGAGAAGGCCTTGGCGAGTAGGGTAAAGGAAAACCCCAAGGCATTCTTCAATTATGTGAAGAAAAAAAGGATGACAGGAGTGAAGGTAGGACCGATTAGAGATAAAGGTGGGAAGATGTGCCTGGAGGCTGTGGAAATGAGCGAGGTCCTCAATGAATACTTCTCTTCGGTATTCACCAATGAGAGGGAACTTGATGATGGTGAGGACAATATGAGTGAGGTTGATGTTCTGGAGCATGTTAATATTAAGGGAGAGGAGGTGTTGGAGTTTTTAAAATACATTAGGACAGATAAGTCCCCGGGGCCTGACAGAATATTCCCCAGGCTGCTCCACGAGGCGAGAGAAGAGATTGCTGAGCCTCTGGCTAGGATCTTTATGTACTCGTTGTCCATGGGAATGGTACCAGAGGATTGGAGGGAGGCGAATGATGTTCCCTTGTTCAAAAAAGGTAGTAGGGATAGTCCGGGTAATTATTGACCAGTGAGCCTTACGTCTGTGGTGGGAAAGCTGTTGGAAAAGATTCTTAGAGATAGGATCTATAGGCATTTAGAAAATCATGGTCAGATCAGGGACAGTCAGCATGGCTTTGTGAAGGGCAGATCGTGTCTAACAAGCCTGATAGAGTTCGTGATCTAAATGGATTTTAGTAAGGCATTTGACAAGGTTCCACACGGTAGGCTTATTCAGAAAGTCAGAAGTCATGGGATCCAGGGAAGTTTGGCCAGGTGGATTCAGAATTGGCTTGCCTGCAGAAGGCAGAGGGTAGTGGTGGAGGGAGTACATTCAGATTGGAGGATTGTGACTAGTGGTGTCCCACAAGGATCGGTTCTGGGATCTCTACTTTTCGTGATTTTTATTAACGACCTGGATATGGGGGTAGAGGGGTGGGTTGGCAAGTTTGCAGACGACACAAAGGTTGGTGGTGTTGTAGATAGTGTACAGGATTGTCAAAGATTGCAGAGAGACATTGATAGGATGCAGAAGTGGGCTGAGAAGTGGCAGATGGAGTTCAACCCGGAGAAGTGTGAGGTGGTACACTTTGGAAGGACAAACTCCAAGGCAGAGTACAAAGTAAATGGCAGGATACTTGGTAGTGTGGAGGAGCAGAGGGATCTGGGGGTACATGTCCACAGATCCCTGAAAGTTGCCTCACAGGTAGATAGGGTAGCTAAGAAAGCTTATGGGGTGTTAGCTTTCATAAGTCGAGGGATAGAGTTTAAGAGTCGCGATGTAATGATGCAGCTCTATAAAACTCTGGTTAGGCCACACTTGGAGTACTGTGTCCAGTTCTGGTCGCCTCACTATAGGAAGGATGTGGAAGCATTGGAAAGGGTACAGAGGAGATTTGCCAGGATGCTGCCTGGTTTAGAAAGTTTGCATTATGATCAGAGATTAAGGGAGCTAGGGCTTTACTCTTTGGAGAGAAGGAGGATGAGAGGAGACATGATAGAGGTGTACAAGATATTAAGAGGAATAGATAGAGTGGATAGCCAGCGCCTCTTCCCCAGGGCACCACTGCTCAATACAAGAGGACATGGCTTTAAGGTAAGGGGTGGGAAGTTCAAGGGGGATATTAGATGAAGGTTTTTTACTCAGAGAGTGGTTGGTGCATGGAATGCACTGCCTGAGTCAGTGGTGGAGGCAGATACACTAGTGAAGTTTAAGAGACTACTAGACAGGTATATGGAGGAATCTAAGGTGGGGGCTTATATGGGAGGCAGGGTTTGAGGGTCGGCACAACATTGTGGGCCGAAGGGCCTGTACTGTGCTGTACTATTCTATGTTCTATGAAATTTATTGTCTTGCAGCAGCAGTACAGTTCAAGTACATCAAATTATCTTAAAATGCAAGAATAAATAAATATTGCAAAGAAAAAAAGGAATAATGGGGTAGTGTTCATGGCCCATTCAGAAATCTGATGGCGCAGGGGAAGAAGCTGTTCCTGAATACTTGAGTGGGGGTCTTCAGGCCTGATGGTAGTAATGAGGAGAGGGTATGACTGGGATGGGGTGGGTCTTTAGTGATGAATGCCGCCTCTTGATGATGTCTGTTATGCTAAGCAGGGTTGTGCCTATGAATCAGGTTTATTATCACCAGCGTATGTCATGAAATTTACCATGATGGAGCTGACTGAATCTAAAATCCTCTGTGGCCTCTGACGATCCGGTGCGTTGAAGCCTCTGTACCAGATAGTGATGCAACCAGTCGGAATGCTCTTCACCGTACATCTGTAGAAATCTGTGAGTGTCTTTGGTAACATACTAAATCTCCCCAAACTCTGAATGAAATATAACCACTGCGTGGCAGTAATACTGTATGTTCAAAAATTATGAGAATAATTAAAAGGAACAATAAGAACTATTTTTTCCATATACTGTAAAGGAGATATCTAAAACCGAAAAAGTATTGGTTTAAGATGAAGAATAAGAGGGTTAGATGGGATCTGAGCTTTCTTTCAACCAGTGAGTTATTGCAATCTGGAATTCGTCCATCACTGTCTGGTTTGGATCAGCTACCAAACAAGACAAGAATGGACTCCAAAGAACCGTCAGGGCTGTGGAAAGGATTATCGGTGTGAAGCAGCCCTCGATCCAGGACTTATATGCATCTAGAGTCAGGAAGCGAGCAAGCAGCATCATTGTAGACCCATCACACCCTGGACATCACCTGTTCCAACTCCTTCCTTCTGGTAGGCACTTTAGATCACTGTATGGCAGGACAAATAGGTACAAGAATAGTTTCTTTCCGTATGCCATCAGTCTTATGAACAATTGAATTTTAGTCTATTATAAACCAAGTCCACCTGTACATACACAGGTATACCTCATTGTATATAGTTCACGATTATTTGCACTATTGTTTTGTTTGCTTTTTGATTCGAGAGCTCAGGGAAACCGGCATCAAATTCCCTGTATGTGTCCACATACTTGGCGATAATAAAGGATTCTGATTCTGATTCTGATTCTGAGCGCCCTGCCTAAGAAGGTACTCACACATTTCAAAATTTGCATGAGGAGTAAAAATCTTTACGTTACATCTCCATCTGAATGTGCAGTGTGCAATTTATAGTAACTTGTAATAAATAGTATGTACGACAGGACAGTCAATATAACATAGAAATACAATTGTATCAGCGTGAATTAACCACGCTGTGATTAATATTTGGAAGAGCACATGAATCAGCAAGGTACAGGAGGCAGTGGACACGTTGCAGGAAATGGGATTAGTATAGCCTGGACATGTTGGGCTGAAGAGCATGTTTCTGTGTTGTATGATTTTATGACTATCTTCCCTAGTTATAGGGATGAGACTGGAGTACTGGATGATCACAATACCTATTTGAAGTGAAAAAAAATATATCCGGCAATTCCAGACCTGTCAGCGTGAGGGAACCATTAAAGAAAATACAATGACAAAAACACACTCGGCAATTAAAAGAGAGAAAACTGGCAAAAGTACAGAAAGCGGAAGCTGTCCTCATTTAGACCAGAGGTCTTGCATAGTGAATGCCTCAGGGTACCTGTACTAAAGCCACAGCATTTTTGACTTGTCTTGCATAATTTCAAAAACCTGCAGATGTAAAAATATATATTAACCAATGAGGAAAACTCTATAAACATTGATAAGATTAGTAAGTGCAGAATGATAGAGAATATTTCATGCAGACCATGTATACTAATTATATACTTTCCATCTGTCCTAACTTAGAGGTTTCTGCATATGTGTCAGTATAAATGGAGGCTGTTGGAAGAATTACTGTAGGCAAAATTAACTACATGTCACAATTTGGGAAGGGGAGACAGTAACATAGAGAATCAACAATAGATAACTAATTAATAAAAAACATATTGAACTTTTAGCACAAGAGATTCTGCAGATGTGGAAAATGAGTTGAGGAACAAACACAAAATGCTAGAGGAACTCAGTCAGCAGCTCTGGAGAGGAATGAGCAATCGATGGTTCAGGCTGAGACCCTTCATCAGGATTGGAAAGGAAGGGGAAGCAGCCAGAATAGCAAGTTGGAGGAAGGAGAACGAATACAAACTGGCAGGTGATAGGTGAAACCAGGTGATGGGGAAGATACATAGGTGAGTAGGGGAAGGGTGTAACGAGATTCCTTGACAAGGATGGTTTGGACTTAAATGCTGGGGTATCTGAAGCAAAGTTCGAGACATGGTATCAAACTAGATCTGATCTCAAAACAGATACTAGGCGATATCACTAGTAGGCTTACAAATGAGCACTGAACTGCAGTTCAGCTGTTCCTGAAGTACTCGGTTCTTGGCCCAATTACCAATTAGCAGCACCATCCTGAACCCTTAAAGGGGGCCACACCAGCTAGCCGTACTCCAGGGAGTTAGAGCGTCTAAATTCTGGAAGCTGGCGCAGTTGGGAGCATCTCGTAACAAAGGGAGGATGAAGTGAGAACTTTTGCCTTAAGACATTGTGAACTGGTGTCACGGAAGCAAAATCTTGCTAAGCCTTTATGAAGCATCGACTAAGCCTCTACCAGAGCACTGAGTTCAGTCCTGAAGTGAACCATACTTCTGGAAGACTATCCCTTGAAAGGCTACAGAGGACAATTACTACAATGACACCAGGGTTATATGAATGTTGCAGATAGTTTTCATTAGAATGCAGGGAATCCGTCCTGATAACCAATTTCCCCCGGGATCAATAAAGTATGACTAAGACTATGACTATAATAAATCAGTCATGATGGAATGTCAGAGCAGGTTCAATGGGCCAAATAGCCTAATTTTGTTCCTATGTCTTATGGTTTTATTGTATGAAACATTGCTGCCCTGGGGAAAAGGCACTGGATGTCCACTCTATCTATGCCTCTTATCATCTTATACACCTCTGTCAAGTTGCCTATCATCCTCCTTCACTCCAAAGAAAAAATACTAACTCTCTCAACCTTTCCTCATAAGACATGCCCTCTAATCCAGACAGCATCCTGGTGAATCTCCTCTGCAATCTCTCTAAAGCCTCTACACCCTCCTTATAATGAGATGACCAGAACCGAACACAATACTGCAAGTGTGGTCTAACTAGGGTTTTATAGAGCTGGAAAGTTACCTCACGGCTCTTGTATTCAATCCCCCAACTAATGAAGGCCAACACACCATACCACCATGTCAACTTGTGCTGAAACTTTGAGAGATCTGTGGATGTAGAGCATAGAACATAGAAACGTAGAAATCTACAGCATGTTACAGGCCCTTCGGCCCACAATGTTGTGCCGACCATGTAACCTACTCTAGAAACTGCCTAGAATTTCCCTACCGCAAAGCCCTCTATTCTTCCAAGCACCATGTACTTATCTAAGAGGCTCTTAAAAGACCCTATTGGATCTGCCTCCACCTCCATCGCTGGCAACCCATTTCACGCACTCACCACTCTCTGCATAAAAAACGTACCCCTGACATCTCCTCTGTACCTACTTCCAAGCATCTTAAACCTGTGCCCCCTCATGTTAGCCATTTCAGCCCTGGGAAAAAGCCTCTGACTATCCACACGATCAATGCCTCTCATCATCTTATACACCTCTCATCTTCTGTCGCTCCAAGGAGAAAAGGCCAAGTTCACTCAACCTATTCTCATAAGGCATGCTCCCCAATCCAGGCAACATCCTTGTAAATCTCCTCTGCACTCTCTCTGTAGTATCCACATTCTTCCTGTAGTGAGGTGACCAGAACTGAACACAGTACTCCAAGTGAGGTCTGACCAGGGTCCTATATAGCTGTAACATTACCTCTCAGTTCCTGAACTCAATCCCATGGTTGATGAAGGCATAATGCCATATACCTTCTTAAGGACATGGACCCTAATATCGCTCTGTTCCTCCACACTGCTAAGAATCCTGTTATTAACACTGTATTCTGCCTTCAAACTTGATGTTACAAAGTCAATTACTTCCCACTTTTCCCAGACTGAGCTCCACTTTCCACTTCTCAGCTGACCAATGATTACAACACCAAGTAACCAACATTACTGAGATGAATTCATCAAAAAAAATTTAAATCATTTAAAAATATATGTTTAAAGTCCACTTTCATGCTGTGACTTCACATTTGGAAACTTATTTGCATAAGTATGGAAAAATCTATTTTTGAGTCTGGTGGTCATGATGTGTTCTGCCTAAGATACTTTACGATAAAATTAGCTTTATTTGTCACATGTACATTGAAACATCGAAGCAGACCATGAAATGAGTCTTATGCATCAATGACCAACGCAGCCCAAGCATATGCCAAATTCCAGCGCCAAGATAGCATGCCAACAAATGACCATATGTCTTTGGAATCTGAGAGGAAACTGGAAAGCCCGAAGGAAACCCATGCGGTCATGGGGAGAGGGTACAAACTCCTTATAGACAGCGGCAGAATTGAACCGCAATCTGAAGCTGTAAAGTGTTGCACTAACCACTATGCTACTGCGCCACCCATTATAAGGCAAATATTATTATTGACTAATACTCTGTTAATGACTTATTTGTCATATGTACATCAAAATATATGTGAAATGTATTGTTTGCATCAAATTAAGTCAGTGAGGCTTGTGCTGGGCAGCCCACAAGTGTCGGCATGCTTCCGGTGCCAACAGAGCATGCCCACAACTCACTGGTGCCGGTCTTTGAAATGTGGGAGGAAACTGGAGCACCCAGGGGAAACCCATCCGGTCATGGGGAGAGGGTACAAACTCCTTACAGACAGTGGCGGGAATTGAAGCCCGATGCTGTAGTTGGTGGTGTAATTGAAAGGATCCAAAGAATGTATGCAGTATACAACCCAGAGATTCATCTTTCCACAGAAAGCTACAAAACAAAGAAACACTATGGCACCCATACAAAGAGAAAACAACAGCACCCCTCGCGCAAGTGGCAACAAGAACATCAAACCCCCACGCGCAAAAAACAAGTCGCGCAGTTGGCAATAGCAACATCAACCCTCCCCCACATAAAACAAATCATGCAAATGAATTGAATTGAATCTTATTGCGAGTAAAAATCTTTACGTTACGTCTCCATCTAAATGTGCAATGTGCAATTTATAGTAATTGATAATAAATAGTATGTACAACAGGATAGTCAATATAACATAGAAATATAATTGTATCAGCATGAGTTCATCAGTCTGATGGCCTGGTGGAAGAAGTTGTCCTGGAGCCTGTTGGTCCTGGCTTTTATGCTGCAGTACCGTTTCCCGGATGGTGGCAGCTGGAACAGTTTGTGGTTGGGGTGACTCAGGTCCCCAATGATCCTTCGGACCCCTTTTTCACACCTGTCTTTGTAAATGTCCTGAGTCATGGGAAGTTCACAACTACAGATGGCTAGGCTGTCCACACCACTCTCTGCAGAATCCTGTATTTGAGGGAAGTACAGTTCCATGCTGCAGTGTTCTATGACTCTACAGGTCAATGGGCTGAGGCAGATTAATGGTTCATCATGATCTAGATGGGCCAAATGGCCTGTTTCATACTGTAAAGTTCCATGATTCTACAGGTCAATGTGACTAGGCAGATTAATGATTTGGTATGGACTAGATGGGCTGAAGAGTCTTTCTGTGCTGCAGTGTTTTATGACTATATAACTCTAATCCTTTTGAGATTAGAGGCTGTGAGGTTGTCTCTTTGAAGCTTCCTTCCAAATATTGAAAGACCTATTAGAATGGATGTGGAGAGCATGGTTCCATTCTTGGGTCAGTCTAGGACCAGAGGGCACAGCCTCAGAATAGAGGGACGTCACTTTAGAACACAGATGAGGAGAAATTTCTTTAGTCAGAGGGTGGTGAACCTGTGGAATTCATTGCCACACATGGCTGTGGAGGTCAAGCCATTGAGTATATTTAAAGTGGAGGTTGATAGGTTTTTGATTAGTAAGAATGTCAAAGATTATGGGAAGAAGGCAGAAGAATAGGGTTGAGAGGGAAAATAAATCATAATGGAATGGCAGAAAAGACTCTAGTCTGAATAGCTTAATTCCTCTTTTATGCCTTCTGATCTTATAAAACTCTCTGAAGGCCTCATACAGGAAATGTTAGTGCAAGTTCAGTTACTGGACGAGCAGGCAGAGCTCTTGACCATTGATCTGTTCATGAATTTGAATCCCATCCAGGAAGCTGAGGAAGTCGTTCAAGCAGTTGAACAAATTTGCAGTTTCAAAAGAAAAATAAATATGTGTAGCAATAAATTTGAAGCCATCGGCATATCATACAAGCATTTCCAATTTATCCTATCGTCCAGGAAAGGAAATCTGCCATCCTTACCTGGAAAGCTGCAGAGGGTTGTAAACTCAGCCAGCTCCATCATGGGCACCAGCCTCCCCAGCTTCCAGGACATCTTCATTAGGCAATGCCTCAAAAGGGCAGCATCCATCATTAAGGACCCCCATCATCCAGGACATGCTATTTTCTCATTGCTACCATTAGGGAGGAGGTACAGGAGCCTGAAGGCATACACTCAATGATTCAGGAACAGCTTCTTCCCCTCTGCAATCAGATTTCTGAATGGACAATGAACTCATGAACACTACCTCAGTATTTTTCCTCTCTTTTCACACCACCTATTTAATTTATTTTTTTAATATATTTCTTATTGCAATTTATAGTTTTTTTACTATGTATTGCAATGTACTGCTGCCACAAAACAACACATGAACACAAAAGGTTTTGCAACATGGCGGACTCCTAACTACCTCCTCAGTTGGGGGGGTGTTAGGGAGGAATAGTAAATGCTAGAATTACCAGCAGTGCCCAGATGATATTGTAAGTTAAGAGTTGTGCAGCAGGGAAATAGGGCATTTGGCTCAACTGGTTCATGCTGAACAAGACGTCCCATCCAAGCCAGTCTCATTTACCAGCAATAGGCTTCTATTTGTGTGTGTCTGTCCAAGTGTACCTTCTTCAACCACTTTCTCTGGCAGCACATTCCACATAGATACCATCCTCTGTGTAAAAAAAAAAGTTACCTCTCAGGTTTCTAGCAAATCTCACCACCCCCCCCCCGCACCCAGCTTTAAACCTATACCCTGTATTTCTTGATTCCCAGCACTGGGGGAGAAAGGCTGACTGCATTCACGCTGTCCATGCTCCTCATAAATTATACACCTTTATAATATCACGTTTCAAGAAATAAAGTCCTAGATTGTCCAACCTCTCACTATAACTCAGTCCCTCAACTCTTGGCAACACCCTTGTAAATCTTTTCTGCCAGCTTTCCAGTTTAACAACATCTTTCCTACAGCAGGGCAACCAAAACTGAACACAATACTCCAAGTGTGGTCTCACCAGCATCCTTTACAAGCACATTATGACCTCCCAATACTCAAAGCCCATACTTACAAAGCCCTCTTTACCATTCTGTCACCACTCTTAGTGAACCATGTACTCTCAGGTCCCTCTGTTCCTTCTGTTCCACAGCTCTCGCCAGGGCCCCTGCTGTTCACTGTGAAAATCCAACTTTCCAAAATGCAACATATGAAACTCCATTTGCCATTCCTTGACCCACTTACTCAGCTCGTCAGGATCCCCTTCTAATTATTGATCTGCAGACTGTACATTCCTTTCCAAGTCATTGATATCGATGATAAGTACCAAACCCTGAGACACTAGCCATGGGCCTTCAGCCTGAGAAACTTTATCCTATGAGCAAAAAATTCACAGTGGCTAATCAGCCTGAAGGAAGAGTCATCATTACAAAGTAAACTCCTCCCACTTGTGACTGAAATAAAGGGAAAGTTCTTTACTGGGAGAGCAGAAATGTCTACTGTGCAGGTTAAAGTTGGAGCTAAGTTACAGCTAATTCTTAAAGATAGTCCAGTGGACCTTTGGAAATCTTTGTAGTGGGGGATATCAATGCTCAGCTGTTCGATTTATTCCAGCCTGAGAGCAATGGATTTTTGAACATCTAGAAATCTCACAGGACGTGAATAGATGGAGATGCCATTCTCACTGAATGCAGTCTTGAGGGACCTTTCAGCGCCATCTGCTCTGATTCTTATTTTCTTAAAACATAAGGAGTCATTTGAATGAAAATTGGGAATCAGAGGACCTGGAGAATCTCCGGGTGTTACTATTGAGCAAAGATGATGTAAGGACCTTAGTTATTTGAAAGCCAATATTTTTCCAAATCAGGAACAAGTTAACCAATGAAATGATACTACAAGAGTTAAATTAAATTCCACTAGGCAATGAATCTCTGACTTTCAACAGGCTGAATTCCTCAAAAAATAATTTATGATAATTCACTTGTCAAAGCGATTTGCCGATATTTTTTAAAATTAAGAGAATCAACAAGTGAAAACACTGAGGGTGTCAGGATAGTAATTCTGACACAGCCCCAAACCTCCTGCCCAGGTTTAAAGAATTTAGAGGGATTATAATTTTTGAGTTCTACTTCTACGTTTATCAAACAGTGACAAAAAAAAACTGAAACTGAAGATCAATTTGTTTTTAGATAGGTGAGTAGTTATTGGGGCCCAGTGGTTTGTCTTAAAGAATTAGCTGTAACTTGGCTCCAACTTTAACTTGTACTGTAGACATTTCTTTTGCAAACTACTGTTTATGTTTTCAATCTTGCTACCTTAGCAATATGATTCATAACTTTCTTTTGCCTGGTCTTTGGACTATATCCAGTCCTGAAGGGCAATGTTAAGAACTTTCAGTGTTACAATGCATAGCAATTGTCAAACCACCTGGATGTTTTTTTAATTACTGCTCATGCTGCAACATCTCTTTCACAGAATATTTATTTGAACGTTGTCAAGTGTAGATCAACTTCCTCCTGAAATGTTTTCTTTTTTTTTAATTTTATTTTTATTTGGATAAGGAATTCACAAATATCATGTACTTTTTTCACACATATAACCTTTTCCATTTTTTTATATGTATAAAACTACAATTATTTATACATTCTTAAGTACACATTGAGATGATATAAAAGGAAAATAAACATTTAAATAGATAATTATGTACTGTGGTAAATCTAACCTATTAGGCTAAGTAATGGAATTAGTTGTTAAGAAAAATGGTAATAATGGTTTCCATATAACCCTTCTGGACCATTTCCACTGGTCCAAAATGTTGTATATAAGCCTATGTATCAACCATTGTAGGTGTTTATATCCTAATTTGTTCATGCTTGCTCCTGCCCGCAGACATAATTATCCAATCCCTATGTACTTATTTACTTAATTTTTTCATTTTTTTATCCCTTTCCCAAATCTTTCCCTTTACTTGTGTTAATTCTCTATTTTCCAAAAGAAAACAAAAAAACAAACATTTAGACTAGGGGTGCTTACGTTAGCAATATTACTGTGTTGATGAGAAGAGCAGTATAAATCATTAGGAGAGTCATCTGAAGTCTGCTCGCATTGGGGTTATATATTCAATCCATTTATTCCAGATTTGATAAAACTTTTCTTTTTGAGTTCTCAGGGAGTAAGTCAACTTTTCCATTTTAAATATTTCCAAGATAATTTCGTGCCAATCTTCTAATGTAGGTGGTATTGGATTTAGCCATTTTCTAGTGATTGATTTCTTACTTGCCGCTAAGAGGGCCTGCAGCAACTTTATATCTTCCTTCTGTTCAAGAAACAATACATGCCCCAAATAGAGCGTCTCAAAGTTCAGAGGTATCTGGGACCTAATTACCTTCCCAAAATAGACTTAATTTAGGGCAATCCCAAAAAATATGAAAATGATTTGCACCTTCTCCAACACATCACATTTGTATCTTTATATTTTTCCTGATATGGGGTCTTGAAGTATCTTATAATGTTTTTCCAACAATATTCTCTCCAAGTCAAAGAATTAGTCGAGGACCATTGAAAGCTGCAGATTTTCCCCCAAGCCTCCTCTGAAAGTACCAACCCTGCTTCTTTCTCCCACTTCTCTTTAATATACAGTGTATTTACATTTTTAGCATGGGAGAGTGCATTATATAATCGAGAAACTGATTTACTAGGTATTGATCTGCAAGCCGAATTCAGAATCTTGAAAAATTCTAATTCTACTGTTGATAGGTCTGTATATCTACAACTCTGGTTAACATAGCTTCGTACTTGAAGGTACCTAAAAAAGTCATTATGTTCTAGGCCATGTTTGTCCTGCAGGATTTGGAAACTTTGTAATACTCTTTTATCTATAAATGAGAGGTAGGTTGTAAGACCTTTCTTTATCCATAGCTCAAATCTTTTATCTCCTCTGTTGGGAAGGAATTCGGTATCATATGCACACCATCTAAAGAGTTTTAACATGTTATTAATTCCACATGAATTAACCACCTTCTGCCATACTTTTAATGTAAGATTTATCCAAGCGTTTTTAAATTTTTCCAACTGGGCCATCAATCCTTTGTCAGCTATTGAGGCCTGAAGAGGAAAACTGTCAACTAATCCAAATTCTATTTCCTTCCATCTAGCCTTATATTCCCTATTACACCAATATAACAGAGGAGTTACCTGTGAGGCATAAAAATAATTTCTCAGGCAAGGAAGAACCATACCTCCTCCTTCCTTCCCTAACTGTAAGGTGTTATATCGAATTCTAGGTTTCTTTCCTTGCCAAATGAAGCGGGAAATCCATTTGTCCCATTCCCTGAATTGATTATCATCCACCTCCCCCAGTAAAGTACGGAAAAGATACAATAACCGAGGAAGAATATTCATTTTTATAGTATTTATCCTTGAATTTAAACTTAAAAAGGGGATAAGATTCCATCTATGCATATCTGCTTTTATCTCTGAGATTAATGGCCCATAATTTACCTGTGACAGTGTTGAAAGATCCTTCGGCAGGGATATTCCTAAATATTTTAATGATTTAGCTTCCCACTTAAGATCATATGTATCCTGCAACTTTTTGGATGGTGTATAATTTAGGGACATAACCTGCGTTTTCTTTACATTTATTTTATAACCTGATATTTTCCCAAAGTCATCCAACAGTGTAAACAATCCTATAAATGATTTTTCTGGTTCACTCAGATAGACCAAAACATCATCTGCGAATAACGCCACTTTCTGTTCAATCCCTGCCACCTTGATACCTTTTACGATTTCGCTCTGTCTTATTAGTTGGGCAAGTGGTTCAATATATAGCGCAAAAAGGAGAGGAGAAATTGGGCATCCCTGTCTAGTGCCTCTCTCTAAGATGAAGGAGTCAGAGAGGTCCCCATTTATCTTAATTCGGGCTGTAGGGCTGTCATATAGAGTCTGAATTACTTTAATAAACTTTTCTTGAAACCCGAATCTTCCTAACACTCTGTATAGGAGTGCCCAACTAACCGAATCAAAAGCTTTCTCAGCGTCCAATCCTACTACCATTGTCTCTGTCTTGTTCTTATTAACCTGTTCTAATATGTGTAGAGTTCTCCTTATGTTGTCCTGTGTTTGTCTTTTGTTGAATAAATCCAGTCTGGTCTAAGTGGATTAGGCCAGGTAAAAGCTTTTCCAATCTGCGCGCTAGTATAGATGTAAATAGTTTGTAATCTAAATTAAGAACACTAATTGGCCGATAATTGCCACATTCTAGTTTATCTTTACCCTCTTTAGGAATAACTGAAATAATCGCTTCTCTCCAGGAAGGTGGAGTTTCTCCTCTCTGCAAGATCCAATTAAAGGTGTTAAGTAGTAATGGGGCTAAGTGTGTCTTCAGGGACTTGTACCACTCTGAGGGAAACCCATCAGAACCCGGGGACTTTCCAGCCTTTAACCTAGAGATGGCCACGTTCAGTTCTTTGGCAGTTACTGGTTCTAATAAACTTTCATTTTGTAAATCTGTAAGTTTAGGTAGATCTAAAAAATTCAATACACTGTCTATATAGGGCTCATTGGGGGCCCGGGGTTGGGAGTACAGCTCTCGATAATATGTTTCAAAACTCCCTTGAGTTTTCCCTATTGTACTCTCCACAAGCTTTGTCTTTGGATTCTTTATTTTATGAATTGTATTGTCTGCTTGTTGTTTTCGTAATTTATATGCTAATAATCTAGCTGATTTACCTCCTACTTCATAATTCTTTTGTCTCAGGTAAAGAAGATTTCTTTGAGTTTCCAACGTATAAATATCGTCAATTTCACTTTGCAATTTCCTAATTTCCTGTTTTCGATTTGAATTACTTTTGTTGCTATCTACAACTTGAAGTTGTTTTAATTTTCCTTGAAGGTCTGCTAATTTTTGTGCATTGATTTTTTTCATGTGAGTGGTAATGGAAATAATCTTCCCTCTCAGTACAGCTTTCAATGTATCCCATAAGATCACTGGTGATGTTTCTCCCGTGTCATTAAGGTCTAGATATTCTTTGATTTCTCCCCTTAATCTCTCCATTACTTTCGGGTTATTGAGTATATGTGAGTTTAGCCTCCATAGTGTTTTCCTCATTTTCCTTTCCAGGATTAGAGACATAGAGACTGGGCTATGATCCGACAGATCAATTGTTGCAATATTACAGTTTTTTATCCTGAGTCTATCTGTATTAAAGATAAAGAAATAGTCTATCCTTGAATAGGCTGAATGAGGGAAAGAGTAATATGTATAATCTTTACTAGTAGGGTGTAATTCCCTCCAGACATCTATAATTCCCAACTCCTCCAACAATGAATTCACTTTCCGAGTCAGAGGTTTATTCTGAGTAACTATTCTTGAAGAATCTAATATAGGATTTTATCTAATATTAAAATCCCCTCCACAAATTACTACCCCTTGAGAACTGACCATTAGGTCAAAAATGTGTCTATAAAATGACCATTCACAACCTGGAGGAGCATAAACATTCAGCAATGTTATTTCTGTACCTTCTATTCTTCCTGTGATTTTTACGAACCGTCCTTCTTTGTCTCTAGTCTCTGAAATATGTTCATAATTGTACTTGATATTAAAGTAGCTACCCCTCTTTTGTCGCTCAATTTATATGATGAATAAAATACATGCTTAAAGCCCATTCTTTTTAATTTTCCATGTTCAGATTGGCTCATATGTGTTTCCTGGAGGAAAGCTATTTGTGCCCTCTCTTTTTTCAATTTAGACATAATCTTATTTCTTTTAATTGGATTCAAAACCCCATTAACATTATAGGAAATTATTTTTACCAATTCAGTTTGCATTTTTCTCTAGTAGAAAAAAAAACACTCTCCTTTTCTAACCAAACAGTAAGCAATCCTTTCTCAACAGTAAACCAAAACATATAACCACACCCTAGACATTTTTGAACGTGCAACATTTGAAAATTTTTCCCGACTTCCCACAGTGAGGCCTGAGCACCGACCCGCCTCAGTTCAGAGGGATAACCTCTATCTTCACCCTGTGTTAGAGGGCCCTCAGCAGTTTGAATAATCATAGAGAATTTTCTCCTATTTATGTCTCAATCATATTGCTATCATTCAAGTTATTCCGTCTAGTTTATTTTCAGTTACCAGTTTTCATTTTACCTTTAAGTCCGATTTACTCTTTTCAGTCATTTCTCTTAATTAATCTGTGTTCTCTGTACATTCGCATCTGAGTATTTGCAGCTTTTCCTTGTAGTTTGACACTCTGGTTCGTGTGGAGCGTCCTCGCCCCACTAACTGCCACGACTTCTGCCGAATCCTCTCCAGTAGCGACTCCGGGTGGGTGATAACTTTAATAGGTAGTCCCCGGTCCGCCAGGTCCAACGTTGCCTCCTCCACCGTAGCGCAAGTTTTTGTCCCTTCGTCGTAAAAGACTCTCAGCCGAGCTGGATACAGGGTCTGGAATCTGATGTTGTTTTCCTTCAGGACTCTCCGTGTTTCCGTATATTCCTTCCGTCTGGCAAGAATCCCCGGTGCGTAGTCGTGGTCTAAACTGATTTTACAGTTGTTCCACATGAAACCTTTCTTTTGCCATGCCCTTTTAAGCACCTCTTCCTTCGTTCTGTAACTGAGAAATCTGACCAGAATCGATCTGGGCTGGGCGCCTGCTGGAGGCTCTGGTGCCAACGCGCGGTGAGCTCTTTCTATCTGTAGGTCTTTTGCGGCCGGTATATCAAGGTTCTCTCTAAGTAGCTTCTCCACGAAGGGAATCATCAATCCGGGTTTACCTTCAGTTCCTTCGGGAACTCCGTAAATCCTCACATTTTCCCTTCTCGAGCGGCCTTCTTGATCTATTAGTTTCCACTGGAGCTGGTCTTGCAGCTTCAGCATTTCTGCTATCACCTCCTCTGCATTTTGTAGCTTCTCTTCAATTCCAACAATCCTCGCTTCGGCTTCATCTATCCGCGAGTTAGTTTTTACTATTTCTCCTTTAATATCTTCCAGCTGTTTGCTGTTATCTTGTCGGAACTCGCGAATCTCTCCGAGAATCAAGGACAGAGTCACCGATTCCCCCTCATTATCTCCGTCCTGGCTTGCCGTGGGGGAGCTAGGCCCGTCGCCTTGCTGCATCTCTTTATGTTTATCAGCCTTCGGAGCGGACTTTTTAATCTTGTTCTTAGACATCATCCTTGCCCCTTTTATTAATATAGTTATGCAATATTAAGTATTTGTCTAAATTCGATTATGGGGCAGTTTACCTTTTTTGTCGAGAGACCTTTTCCTTACGCCGCCATTCCCTTGATGACCCAGAAGTCCCCCCCGAAATGTTTTCTTAACGTCATTTATAGCTAGTCACTGCATCATTTGATACCTGGTAATGGGAATGAACACAAACTTATATGTAATATCAGTGGCTCTGGGGGACATTTGAATTTATTGGATGTTAGTTAAGGGAAGAATCCACTTTACCTCTCCTATGGTATTTATTTCCAATGGCGGTAGAGTCATAGAAAAGTACAGCACAGAAACAGGCCACTCAGTTCATCTCTTCCATACTGAACCAATTAAGCTACCTAATCCCATTGACCTGCACCAGGACCAGCACCTTCCATACCCCTGCGATCCATATACCTATCCAAATTTCTCTAAAACGTTGAAATCAAGCTCACATGCACCACTTGTGCTGTCAGCTCATTCCACATTTTCACAACCCTCTGAGTGAAGAAGTTCTCCTCATGTTCCCCTTAAACTTTTCAACTTTCATCCTTACCCCATGACCTCTGGTTTTAATCTCACCCAACCTCAGTGGAAAGAGGCTGCTTGCATTTACCCTATCTATACCCCTCATAATTCTGTACACCTCTATCAAATCTCCTCTCAGTCTTCTACATTCTAAGGAATAAAGTCCTAACCTATTGAAACTTTGCATAGAGCTCAGGTCCTCCAGATCCAGCAACGTTCTTGTAAATTTTCTCTGTACTTTTTCAACCCTGTTTACATCTTTCCTGTAGGTAGATGACCAAACTGCACACAATGCTCCAAATTAGGCTTCACAAACGTCTTATACAAATTCAACCTAACATCCCATCTCCTGTACTCAATACTTTGATTTATGAAGGCCAATGTGCCAAAAGCTTCTTTATGACCCCATCTACCTGTGATGTCACTTTCAATGAATCATGGACCTGTATTCCCATATCCCTTTGTTCTACCACACTCCTCAGTGCCCTACCGTTCACTGTGTAAGTCCTACCCCGGTTGTTCCTACCAAAGTGCAAAGCCTTGCACTTGTCTGCATTAAATTCCATTTGCTATTTTTTAGCTCGTTTTTCCAGCTGGTGCAGATCCTGCTGTAAGCTTTGATAGTCTTCCTCACTGTCCAACCCCAATCTTGGTGTCATCCTGAAATTTGCTGATCCAGTTAACCACATTATCATCCAGATCATTGATACAGATGACAAACAACAAAGGACCCAGCACCGATCCCGATGGCACTCCACTAGTCACAGGCCTATAGTTAGAGAGGCAACCATCTATTGCCACTCTGCCTTCTCCCTCAAAGCCAATGTCAAATCCAATTTACTACCTTATTTTGAATGCTGAGTGACTGAGCCTTCTTGACCAGCCTCCCTTGTGGGACCTTGTCAAATACCTTTCTAAAACCCATGTAGGCAACATCCACTGCCTTGCCTTCATCAACTTTCTTGGTAACTTCCTTGAAAAACTCTATAAGATTGGTTAGACATGACCTACCATGCACGAAGCCATGCTGCCTATCCTTAATCAGTCCATGTGTATCCAAATACTTATATATCCGGTCCCTTAGAATACCTTCCAATAACTTTCCCACAACTGATGTCAGGCTCACTGGCCTAGAAAATCCTGGTTTATTTTTAGAGCCTTTCTTAAACAGTGGAATAACATTGGCTATCCTCCAATCCTCTGGTACCTCACCTGTCACTAAGGATGATTTAAATATCTCTGCTAGTGCCCTGGCAATTCCTGCACTTGCCTCCCACAGGGTCTGAAGGAACACCTTGTCAGGCCCTGGGGATTTATCCACCCTGACTTTCCTTGGGATAACAAACACCTCCTCCATTGTAATCTGCATAGGGTCCATGAAGTTGATGCCACTTTGCCTCACTTCTATAGACTCTGTGCCCATCTCCTGAATAAGTACAGACGCAAAAAAAATTACTTAAGATCTCTCTCTTCCAATCTGGCTTCACACATGAATTACCATTCTGATGTTCCAGAAGATCAATTTTGTTCCCCGCAATCCTTTTGCTTTTAACGCATCTATAGAATGCCTTAGGATTCTCCTTCTCCTTGTCTGCTGGGGTAACTTTATAACTTCTTTTATCCCTCCTGATTCTTTCTTAAATGTCTCTTGCATTTCTTATGCTCCATAAGTACCTCATTTTTTCCTGCCTGCCTATACCTGCTATGGACCTTTTTTTTTAACCAGTGACTCAATATCTCTTGAAAACCAAGGTTCCATACACCTGGTATCTTTTCCTTTTATTCTGACAGACACATACAAGCTTTGTACTCTCATATTTTCACTTTTAAAGGCCTTCCACTTTCCAAGCGCACCTTTCCTGGAAAACAGTCCATCCCAATCCACACTTGCCAGGTCCTTTCTGATGCCATCAAGATTGGCCTTCCTTTAATTTAGAATCTCAACCCGCAAACCAGACCTATCATTTTGCATACTTACTTTGAAACTAATGGCACTGTGGTCACTAGATGCAAAGTGTTCCCCGACACAAACTTCTGTCACATGCCCTGTCTCAATCCGTAATAGCAGATCCAGTATTGCACACTGTCTCGTTGGGACTTCTGTGAACTGATTAAGAAAACTTTCCTGAGCATATTTGAGAAACTCTATCCCATCTAGTCCTTCAACAGTATGGGATTTCCAGTCAATATGTGGAAAGTTTAAAAACCACCTACTATAACAACATTATGTTTCTTGCAGCATTCTGCAATCTCTACAAATTTGTTTCTCTAAATCCCTTGTACAGTTGGGTGATCTGTAATACAGCCCCATTAACATGGTCATACCTTTCTTATTTCTCAGTTCTTCTCAGTTTGTCATTTCTCCCATGACACCTCACTAGTTGAATTCTCCAGTCTGTCCTGACTGAGCACTGCCATGACATTTTCCCTAACTAGTAATGCCACCCCTCCTCCTTTAATCCCTCCCGCTCTGTCACGTCTAAAACAACAGAACCCGGGGATATTGTGCTTCCAGTCCCGTCCCTCCTGCAACCAAATCTGACTAATGGCTGCAATATCACAATTCCAGGTGTTGATCCATGCCCTGAACTCATCTGCCTTTCCTAGAATATTCCATGCACTGAAATATACAGAGCTCAGGACACTTATCATACTATGCTCAACCTTTTGATTCCTGACTTTGTTTGAGGTCTTACCAACATCTGTCTCCACAGCATCTCCACTAACTGTTCTGGCACTCTGGTTCCTATTCCCCTACAACTCTAGTTTAAACCACACCCTCCTCACCACCACCCCGCGCAGCATTAACAACCCTTCCTGTTAGGCTATTAGTCCCCCTCCGGTTCAGGTACAAACCATCCCTTCTGTACAGGTCCCACCTTCCCTGGAAGAGAGCCCAATGATCCAAAAATCTGAAACCCTCCCTCCTACACCAACTCCATAGCTACGTGTTCAACTGTATGATCTTCTTATTTCTGGCCCTTTAACTTAGCGCCTAACTCCCTGAACTCACCTTGCTGAAACTAGTCACTCTGTATGTCATTGGTATATACATGGACCATGACTTCTAGCTGTTCACCCTCCCAATTAAGAATGCTGAGGACTCGATCCAAGATGTCCCTGGCCCTGGCATCCAGGAGGCAACGTATCCAGGAATCTCATTCTTGTCCACAGAACCTCCCATCTGTTTCCCTAACTAACAAATCTCCTATCACCACAGCGTGCCTCTTCTTGCCCCTTCCCTTCTGAGTCACAGAGGCAGACTCAGTGCCAGAGACCTGACCACTGTGACTTTTCTCTGCTTGGTATCCCCCCCAACAGGATCTGAAGTGGTATACCTGTTGTTGAAAGTGCTCTGGTTTCCTCCCATATTCCAAAGGTTCACAATTTAGGGTTAGTAAGTTGTGAGATGCTGGTTTGGTGCCGGAAGCATGATGACACTTGTGGGCTGCACCCAGCACATGCTTGGACTGTGTCGGTCATTAACTGAAATGACGCAAACATCACCCAGGTAACACCACCCCTACTGTAAAGTATGGTGGAGGTAGCATCACGCTATAGGGATGCTTTTCAGTAGCAGGGACTGGAAATCTGGTCAGGATTCATGGAAAGATGAATGCTGCTACTCTATGTTTTGAAGTCCATGTGACAAATAAAGTTAATCTTTAACCTTTGATTTTATCTTTCAAGGTGTTGTTGGGTTGTGATTCTGCCAGTGCTGGACTTCTCAAGTGACCAACCCTTCAGTACTTGTAAAGGAGGGGATACGACGGGCTGGTTCACATTGGAGAGGCTCATGTCCAGATTCACCTCATCCAATATCCCTCTGCCTTCGAAAATGGCAGTACCCCAGCTCTGTATCCATACTAATGGCTTTTCAGTATAAAATGGAGATTCAACCCGGGTCTTTGAGTTTCTTGATTTAGAACTGCGCTGACATAGTATGATTATTTATTTATTTATTTATTTATTGAGATATAGGCCCTTTCTGCCCTTCGAGCCACACCACCCAATTTAATCTGATCTAATAACCAATTAACCTACAGTCTTTGGACCGTACCGGAGCACCCGGAGGAAACCCATATGAAGAATGTACAAACTTAGACACTGCAACGGGAATTGAGCACAGTTCACGTGTACTGTAAAGTGTTGTGCTAACCACTATGGTACCATTCGTTCCTGTACAAATTGTCTACTTGACTTGTCTACCCCTGAACCACCACACATAGCTACAGCCCAGCCAATTACATCTCCCAGTGGTTATTTCTGTGCAGAAAGTACAATGTTGCCTCCTATTGGCTCATATAATGGCAGGTGACATTAGTTTGGAATATTATGTTGAAGTTCTTTTCACAATTTACTTAATCCATGAAAAATGCCTTCTATAAACTGTGTTCTTCAACTGAAATAATTCACTATGGATTTCCTTACTCAAATCTTGCTATAAATGACTTCTGTTAACTTTTATCTTCAATTTTGACCAATAAAGAAAAAAGCAAAACACCTTCAAGGACCTACCTTGGACACTGTTCCTTTTTCACCAGGAAGTACTCCGACCAACCAATTAGAGCTTATATTTTCATTTCTTTTGCGCTAAGGATGTCACACATGGCTTTCAAAACCCTCGTGTAGATGACTGACTGATGCCAAATCATAACCACAAGAGATTCTGCAGATGCTGCAAATCCAGTGTAGCTCACACAAAATGCTGGAGGAACTCAGCAGATCAGGCAGCGTCTATGGAGGGAAATAAACAGTCAATTCTTCAGCACTCTCGGCCTGAAACATTGATTGTTTATTCCCTTCCAAAAGAGAATCAGAGAGAGCCTTTTAATTAGCAACCCATGATCATCCCACCCACCTTCCCCCTCACTTGGTCTCACCTATCACCCGCCAGTTTTTATTCTTCCCCTCCACCCACCTTCTTATCCTGACTTCTACCCCCTTCCTTTCCAGTCCTAATGAAGGATCTCAGCCTGAAACATTGACTGCTTATTACCTTTGTAGATGCTGCCTAAGCTGCTGAGTTCCTCCAGCATTTTGCGTGTGTTGACTGATACAAATAAGTGTGTGATGCTCTGGTCAGTGATGAGAAGACAAAGGTCTTGGCAACCCAAAAATGTTTGTAATTACAGGAAAGGAAATGAGTATTTTTGAAAACAAACATTAAAGCTTGAGCTAATTTGCAATACTTATGACCAAATTGTTGTATAGGCATTGAAAGCTGAAACATTCTTTTCAATGAGGTTTATGAAAATGCTTAATTTTTCCAAGAACTAATAAAACTAATAACACCACCAAACAATTAAAAAATAGGGGAAAAACTCAAACTCTAATCATGTTACATGTGTAATCCACTTCACTGTGTATGACAATGTGTTCAGTATAAGCTATAAATTGTTTAGAAAGAAACCTACTGAGAGTTTCAGTGGGCTGGATGTGTCATGATGGGCATCCACAATAGCTCTTTGTACCTCAGAATCAGAATCAGGTTTAATATCACTGACCTAGGTTGTGAAACTTGTTGCTTTGTGTCAGCAGTGCAGTCTGACACATTAAAAAAGTTATAAGTTACAATAAGAAATATAAAAAAATTATAAAAAAGTGAGGTAGTGTTCATGGATTCATGGACTGTTCAGAAATCTGATGGCAAAGGGGAAGAAGCTGTTCTTAAAATGTAAAGTGTGTATCTTCAGGCTCTTGTACCTCCTTCCTGACAGTAACAATGAGAAGAGGACATATCCTGGGTGGTGAGCGTCCTTCATGATGGATCCCGCCTTCTTGAGGCTTCACCTATTGAAGATGTTCTTGATGCCGGGGAGGCTAGTGCCCATGATGGAGCTGGCTGAGTTTACAACTTTCTGCTGCTTTTTCCCCCAATCCTGTGCTTTGGAGGCTCCATACCAGGCAGTGATGTATCTAGTCAGAATGCTCTCCACAGTACTGTATCACACCTGAATCTCAGTGTGATAAGAATATAAGAGAGCACATTATGTGAATCCCTGAGAAGAATCTCATCTCGAGGATGTTGTGATCCAGATTCTCTCTGTGACAGAAGAGCTGAAGTTCCACTCTCTCCCATCAGGCAGGAGATACAAAAGCCTGAAAACACATACGACCAAGCTCAAGGACCAGTTTCTATCCCACTGTTTTCAGACACCTGGATGGACCTCTTGTACAATTACATAGACTCTTGGCCTCACAATCTATCTCGTTGTGATCTTGTACTTTGTCATTTCCCTACACTGCACTTTTTTAGTAGTTTCTGATTTTTATTCTACATTATTCTAGCTCAATGTACTGTGCAATCATTGGATCTGTATGAACAGTATGCAAGACAAGCTTTTCACTGTATCCTGCTACAGGTGATAATACTAAACTAATACCAATACCAATATTATCTCATCACATAATAATACCTCACTGGAAATAGCTACTTACCACGCTCTTAAACTTTTCAACGATTTTAAGTTCCCTGGCCCCCACCGCTTTATTTTCACCATGGATGTCCGGTCCCTATATACTTCCATCCCCCATCAGGAAGGTCTCAAAGCTCTACACTTCTTTTTGGATTCCAGACCTAATCAGTTGCCCTCTACCACCACTCTGCTCTGTCTAGCGGAATTAGTCCTTACTCTTAATAATTTCTCCTTTGGCTCCTCCCACTTCCTCCAAACTAAAGGTGTAGCTATGGGCACCCGTATGGGTCCTAGCTATGCCTGCCTTTTTGTTGGCTTTGTGGAACAATCTATGTTCCGTGCCTATCCTGGTATCTGTCCCCCACTTTTCCTTCGCTACATCGATGACTGCATTGGCGCTGCTTCCTGCATGCATGCAGAACTCGTTGACTTTATTAACTTTGCCTCCAACTTTCACCCTGCCCTCAAGTTTACCTGGTCCATTTCTGACACCTCCCTCCCCTTTCGAGATCTTTCTGTCTCTGTCTCTGGAGACAACTTATCCACTGATGTCTACTATAAGCCTACTGACTCTCACAGCTATCTGGACTATTCCTCTTCTCACCCTGCCTCTTGCAAAAACGCCATCCCCTTCTCGCAATTCCTCCGTCTCCGCCGCATCTGCTCTCAGTATGAGGCTTTTCATTCTAGGACGAGGGAGATGTCTGTTTTTAAAGAAAGGGGCTTCCCTTCCTCCACTATCAACTCTGCTCTTAAACGCATCTCCCCCATTTCACGTACATCTGCTCTCACTCCATCCTCCCGCCACCCCACGAGGAATAGGGTTCCCCTGGTCCTCACCTACCACCCCACCAGCCTCCGGGTCCAACATATTATTCTCCGTAACTTCCGCCACCTCCAACGGGATCCCACCACTAAGCACATCTTTCCCTCCCCCCCTCTCTCTGCATTCCGCAGGGATCGCTCCCTACACAACTCCCTTGTCCATTCGTCCCCCCCATCCCTCCCCACTGATCTCCCTCCTGGCACTTATCCGTGTAAGCGGAACAAGTGCTACACATGCCCTTACACTTCCTCCCTTACACTTCCTCCCTTACCACCATTCAGGGCCCCAAACAGTCCTTCCACGTGAGGCAACACTTCACCTGTGAGTTGGCTGGGGTGATATACTGTGTCCGGTGCTCCCGATGTGGCCTTTTATATATTGGCGAGACCCGACGCAGACTGGGAGACCGCTTTGCTGAACACCTACGCTCTGTCCGCCAGAGAAAGCAGGATCTCCCAGTGGCCACACATTTTAATTCCACATCCCATTCCTATTCTGACATGTCTATCCACGGCCTCCTCTACTGTAAAGATGAAGCCACACTCAGGTTGGAGGAACAACACCTTATATTCCGTCTGGGTAGCCTCCAACCTGATGGCATGAACATTGACTTCTCTAACTTCCACTAATGTCCCACCTCCCCCTCGTACCCCATCTGTTACTTATTTTTATGCACACATTCTTTCTCTCACTCTCCTTTTTCTCCCTCTGTCCCTCTGACCCTCTGAATATACCCCTTGCCCATCCTCTGGGTCCCCCCCGCCCTCCTTGTCTTTCTTTCCGGACCTCCTGTCCCATGATCCTCTCGTATCCCTTTTGCCTATCACCTGTCCAGCTCTTGGCTCCATCCCTCCCCCTCCTGTCTTCTCCTATCATTTTAGATCTCCCCCTCCCCCTCCAACTTTCAAATTCCTTACTCACTCTTCCTTCAGTTAGTCCTGACAAAGAGTCTCGGCCTGAAACGCCGACAGCACCTCTTCCTAGAGATGCTGCTTGGCCTGCTGCGTTCACCAGCAACTTTTGACCCAGAGGATGGGCAAGGAGTATATTCAGAGGGACAGAGGGAGAAAAAGGATAGAGAGAGGGAAAGAATGTGTGTATAAAAATAAGTAACAGATGGGGTACGAGGGGGAGGTGGAGCATTAGCAGAAGTTAGAGAAGTCGATGTTCATGCCATCAGGTTGGAGGCTACCCAGACGGTGTTGTTCCTCCAACCTGAGTGCGGCTTCATCTTTACAGTAGAGGAGGCCGTGGATAGACATGTCAGAATGGGAATGGGATGTGGAATTAAAATGTGTGGCCACTGGGAGATCCTGCTTTCTCTGGCGGACAGAGCGTAGGTGTTCAGCAAAGCGGTCTCCCAGTCTGTGTCGGGTCTCGCCAATATATAAAAGGTCACATCGTTGAAATGCTCTTTTTACACAGGGTAAGTTCGAAGTGCTTGTGTAGAGCAGGAACAAGTCCTGCTAGTAAATCACTAAATTCCATGTGTTTAAATAGGTTCAATCTAATCTGACCTGAGTCATGCTGCTGTACAAAACATCTTGGTATTAAGCCCTGGACAATGAAGTGAAAATGAAAGCTATACTGTGGAGGACCAGAGCAAATTCTCTGCTGCTTGTGGTGTAAAGTCAGCGCAAACACTTTATTCCTTGGAACATAGAAGATTGAGAGAGATTTGATAGAAGTACACAGCATTTTGAGGTAAATGCAGGCAGGCTTTTTTCACTGAGGTTAGGTGGGACTGCAACCACAGGCCATGGGTTAAGGGCAAAAGGTGAAAAGTTTAAAGGGAATATGAGGGGAAGCATCTTCACTCAGAGGGTCGTGAGAGTGTGGAGCAAGGTGCCGTCATAAGTGGTGCATGCAAGCTCGCTTTTAACATTTAAGATAAGTTTGGATAGGTTAATGGATAGTAGGGGTATGAAGGGCTATGGTCCTGGTGCAGATCCATGGGACTGGACAGCTTAAGTGGTTTGGGACAGACTAACGCAAACACGAGGAAATCTGCAGATGCTGGAAATTCAAGCAACACACATAAGAAATGCTGGTGAACGCAGCAGGCCAGGCAGCATCTCTAGGAAGAGGTACAGTCAACGTTTCGGGCCGAGACCCTTCGTCAGGACTAACTGAAAGAAGAGATAGTAAGAGATTTGAAAGCGGGAGGGGGAGATTCAAAATGATAGGAGAAGATGGGAGGGGGAGGGATGGAGCTAAGAGCTGGAAAGTTGATTGGCAAAAGGGATATGAGGAAAAGTTGAAAGGCTGAAGAAATTATAGATGGGGAGCAGTGAGAGGGGGTTTCACTAAACTCCCGTCGAAGAGAAGATTTAAATTTCTTCATCGTAGGCATCATTGGAAGAGGCTTCGCAGTAGTGAATTTAAAAACGCAAACACGAGGAATCCCTTTTGCCAATCAACTTTCCAGCTCTTAGCTCCATCTCTCCCCCTCTTCTCCTATCATTTCAGATCTCCCCCTCCCCCTCTCAAATCTCTTTCTATCTCTTCTTTCAGTTAGTCCTGACGAAGGGTCTCAGCACGAAATGTCGACTGTACCTCTTCCTATAGATGCTGCCTGGCCTGCTGCGTTCACCAGCATTTTTTGTGCATGTTGAATAATTACTTTGGTTCTGTCTTCACTAAGGAGGACATAAATAATCTTCCAGAAATAGTAGGGGACAGAGGGTCCAGTGAGATGGAGGGACTGAGCGAAATACATGTTAGTAGGGAAGTGGTGTTAGGTAATTTGAAGGGATTAAAGGCAGATAAATCCCCAGGGCCAGATGGTCTGCATCCCAGAGTGCTTAAGGAAGTAGCCCAAGAAATAGTGGATGCATTAGTGATAATTTTTCAAAACTCATTAGATTCTGGACTAGTTCCTGAGGATTGGAGGGTGGCTAATGTAACCCCACTTTTTAAAAAGGGAGGGAGAGAGAAACTGGGGAATTATAGACCGGTTAGCCTAACGTCGGTGGTGGGGAAACTGCTGGAGTCAGTTATCAAAGATGTGATAACAGCACATTTGGAAAGCGGTGAAATCATCAGACAAAGTCAGCATGGATTTGTGAAAGGAAAATCATGTCTGACGAATCTCATAGAATTTTTTGAGGATGTAACTAGTAGAGTGGATAGGGGAGAACCAGTGGATGTGGTATATTTGGATTTTCAAAAGGCTTTTGACAAGGTCCCACACAGGAGATTAGTGTGCAAACTTGGGGGTATGGTATTGATGTGGATAGAGAATTGGTTGGCAGACAGGAAGCAAAGAGTGGGAATAAATGGGACCTTTTCAAAATGGCAGGCAGTGACTAGTGGAGTACCGCAAGGCTCAGTGCTGGGACCCCAGTTGTTTACAATATATATTAATGACTTGGATGAGGGAATTAAATGCAGCATCTCCAAGTTTGCGGATGACACGAAGCTGGGTGGCAGTGTTAGCTGTGAGGAGGATGCTAAGAGGATGCAGGGTGACTTGGATAGGTTGGGTGAGTGGGCAAATTCATGGCAGATGCAATTTAATGTGAATAAATGAGAAGTTATCCACTTTGGTGGCAAAAATAGGAAAACAGATTATTATCTGAATGGTGGCCGATTAGGAAAAGGGGAGGTGCAACGAGACCTGGGTGTCATTATACACCAATCATTGAAAGTGGGCATGCAGGTACAGCAGGCGGTGAAAAAGGCGAATGGTATGCTGGCATTTATGGCAAGAGGATTGGAGTACAGGAGCAGGGAGGTACTACTGCAGTTGTACAAGGCCTTGGTGAGACCACACCTGGAGTATTGTGTGCAGTTTTGGTCCCCTAATCTGAGGAAAGACATCCTTGCCATAGAGGGAATACAAAGAAGGTTCACCAGATTGATTCCTGGGATGGCAGGACTTTCATATGAAGAAAGACTGGATGAACTAGGCTTGTACTCATTGGAATTTAGAAGATTGAGGGGGGATCTGATTGAAATGTATAAAATCCTAAAGGGATTGGACAGGCTAGATGCAGGAAGATTGTTCCCGATGTTGGGGAAGTCCAGAACGAGGAGTCACGGTTTGAGGATAAAGGCGAAGCCTTTTAGGACTGAGATTAGGAAAAACTTCTTCACACAGAGAGTGGTGAATCTGTGGAATTCTCTGCCACAGGAAACAGTTGAGGCCAGTTCATTGGCTATATTTAAGAGGGAGTTAGATATGGACCTTGTGGCTAAAGGGGTCAGGGGGTATGGAGGGAAGGCTGGTACAGGGTTCTGAGTTGGATGATCAGCCACGATCATAATAAATGGCGGTGCAGGCTCGAAGGGCCGAGTGGCCTACTCCTGCACCTATTTCTATGTTGCCTATGTTGCGTGATATAGTCACCGCTGTCTTTTGCCTGCAGCAAAGGGTTTTATGGGTGTCTTGAAGTACGTCATTACAATAAGATTTAATTATCTCTTATTGATGGGAGGCAGTTAGATCTGTCCCAATCCTGCACATGCTGATGGTGATTAGCAGAATGTGACCCCTCGAAATAGAGCTGTCCTGCCCTTTTGCTCGAGTAGGTGTCGCTGCTGAGGCTGGCTGTGCGCATGCGTCTGACTGTCGCATCCCGATGTCCACGATGGCCGATCAAGTCTCGGGTGAAAAGCAGTCTGTCGATTTTTGGCAAATGAGCAATTTTATACACATATATAACCCTGAACTTTGCCTGCATTCTGCAAGTTAGCACATTTTAATTCGATTTAGCCAAAAAAGTGCCGCTGTAATGCACAGTTTGCGCTAATTGGAGGTCACAAACAGACAGACAGAGGATGAGAGTTTTAGTAGTATGTAGATAGAAGATAGATAGATAGATGACCCAGTGATGATATTAGAGCTTTTCATGGAGGCTTTTACCACATCCTTTATTCTTTTCCTCTCACACTCCAGTCTCTTTAAAACAGAGATGAGGAGGAATTTCTTCAGCTAGAAGGGGGTGAATCTATGGAATTCATTGCCACAGACAGCTGTGGAGGCCAAATCATTGAGTAAATTTAAAGCAGAGATTGATAGCTTCTTGATTAGTCAGGGTGTAAAAGGCTACAGGGAGAAGGCAAGAGAATGGGATTGAGAGAGATAATAAATCAGCCATGATGAAATGGCAGCACAGATTCAATGGGCCAAATGGCCTAGCTCTGTTCCCACGTCTTATGGCCAGTGGTGTATTCACATAACTGAGTGCCAAACAGTGTTTATTTCTATCGCATAGCATCAGAGGCACATAAATAATGTGGCCTGCCCGGTGGATCCAACGGAGAGTAATCGAGATCTCGTTTCTGTAGATGTTAATCTGGGAGAGGATGCTAATTTTAATTCATTTCAGTGCTTGCAGAAAGGGAATTTCTGAGACCTCTTTGATGGTGAATCTTCAAGATCTCCTCTTAATGTGAGGACCCTTGAGTCTCTGCCAAATCAGCTAATTTGTTCTGAGCTTTGGCATATCTAAAAGTTGGAAAGTGCTGTGGTGAGGTCTGTGTGCCCATTTAAAACAGGTTTTTAAAGGCATTTCAAGATCCTCTTGGAAAACCAAATATTATCTTTTGATTTCAAATAGCTGCAAGCAATTTGGCACTGCCAAAAAATGAAAAGAACACAACTAACTAGGAATTGTTTATAGAATCATAAACATGAGAACATGAATCACAAACTTGAGTCCTGATGAAGAGGCTTGGCCCGAACCTTTCTTTCCATAGATGCAGACACCCCACCCTGAAAAAACCCATTTCAGGGAGATAGCGCCCCCACCCCCCGCAACCCCATATCTCCCCCTCCCCCCCCCCTCCAGGTCAACCTACAAGGGCACATGTATATGGGATATTTGATTATGAAAGAACACAATTTATTTGACACATATTGAAACTATTTACACACATATATTCCTTGTTGAGTATTTTGTTGGCAATCTCAATGCTAGTGCTAATAGCTTTTCTATTTCTTTTGCAAACTTTCCTTGTACTGTGACGTGGCTCTGCTGAAAAGAACTGCGAAATACTTGAGCAGCCTTCCCTGCGATTAGCCCCCCTAATATGTTGTGGTCCCGAAAAGAAATAAAAGCATAAGGTGTATCCTTATTATATTGTCTTATGTAATACTTTGTTTAGTGATTTTGTCTAATCTGTAAACCAATCTGTAAACTGGGTATATGCAGAAAATGTGACACTAAAATACAGTATGTACTTATATATTATCATGGAGTCATTTTTAATTCTATTACAACTTTAAGCACGTCTTCAGGGAGTTTGGCCTCATCACGTCGGACGTCAATAGAGTAGCTCCTTAGCAGCTGGCCAGCTAGTTTAAATAACGTTAGCTATGCTAATGAACAAATGACACCTGTTAAACTCACCTCAACATGTCTTTTACAGTCTTAACCCACCACGGGCAATAGAAAAGTCACTGTTGCAAACAGTGCAGCGAGCAACACTGTCATTATTTTGACCCCTATTAGGCAGGGGTACACTTTAGTGTAGTCTGGGGTGAAGAGCGTTTTATATTTTTTTTTTGAAACACTCTGCCATGGCAGTGCAGGACACGAAACTGAACTGATGGAGAGACAGAGGTCGACTGTAAAGCCTGCCCACAGAGAAAACTGATTGGTCCCTCTTTATGCTAAGTAGACCTATCAGGATGCTTGCTCCCACTCTCCCTCTCATTTCTGGGATATTGTATATAATTTGCAGGCATCAGGGAGCTGCTATTAATATGCGGGAGACTCCCTGAACTTCCGGGAGAGGTGGGATGGCTGTAGATGCTGCCTGGCCTACAGAGTTTCTCTAGCATTTCGTGTGTGTTGTGTGTGCTGATTGTTTATAGAATGTTCTAATTTTCAGTGTTTTCTCTTCATTTGTACCAAGTGTCATCATGCCTTAAATAGTCTTTCAATTGGACTTTAAGGTTTTTTGGCTTCAATTGCCATTTTTCTCATTGAAAACTAATCTGCAGACAAGACAAAGGGTTTGTCTTTGAACAATAAGATAAGCAATCCCACTCCCATTTACCAACACCCTTCTCTATCTGATTCAAGCATTTCAATTTTGCCTCTGTCACGACACAAGAGACCACAGGCGCTAGACTCCAGAGCAACAAACAAGATGCTGGAACAATGGGTCAAGCAGCATTCATGGAGGGAATTGGATAGTCATCATTTTGCGTCAATACCCATCATCGAGACTGAAAGATAGAAGAGAGGGAGCCAGTATAGTGAGGTGAAGTGAGGGTGTGGAGTAAGATCTAGCAAGTGATAGAAGGATCCAGGTGAGGAAGGGTGATAGGTAGAGGAGGGAAGAGTATAGCTTCATTCAGTTAATGGAGACTTAAGTAGAGGGCTCGTTATACTGAAACATTCTTAGACCTCAATCATTGCTTGTGATGTGACAGATAGAACATTTTGTTCCTATCTACCCGAGTTCAATTCCTAAATTACATTGATGACAATCCTGGCACTTCTTCTTGCCCTCAATCTGATCTTGAATATTTCAAGAATAATGTATCAGATTTCTAATCTCATACAGCCACTAAACAATCCATTTCCCATTCTTTGCAAGTTCTTTAGCCAGTCTTCAGCTGGTCTTTAGGTTGGAAGTTGTGAGGGGTGGTGAGATGGGGAGTGCTACCAAAGCTGCAAAGGATTAGGGATAGTTAAAGAAATGGGTAAAAATTTGGCAAATGGAGAATAATGTAAAGAAATGTGAGAATATCCACTTAAAGATAAAGATTAGCTTTATTTGTCACATGTCATAGTCACTTTATTGATCCCGGGGGAAATTGGTTTTCGTTACAGTTGCACGAAACATGTACATTGAAATGCATCATATCAGGATTGTGCTGGGCAGCCCGCAAATGTCACCATGCCTCTGGACCCAATGTAGCATGCCTGCAACTCACCAACCTTAACCATATGTCCTTGGAATGTGGGAGGAAAGTGAAGCACCCAAAGGAAACCCACAAAAACTTTTTACAGACAGTGGCGGAAATGATTCCAGGTCACTGGCACTACCGTGCAGCCCTTGATAGGAAGAACCGAATAGCAAAATACTGCTTACATGGAAGACTGTCAAATGCAACAATATGAAGGGATCTGCTCTCCTCAAGCACAAGTCAGCTAGTTAATGTGCAGATAACGCAGGTAATTTGACAGCTAAATGAAATGTTATGGCAAAAAGGGTAGAGTATAAAAGTTGAAGAGCCTTTCTACATCTTCCAGAGCATTGGTGGGACCATGCTTAGAATACTATGTTCATTTTCAGTCTTCTTATTTTAGACACCACAGAGAAGGTTCAATTGGTTGATTTCTGGGATGTCTTATGAGGAAATATTGAACAAGACTGGATTTCAGAAGGATCGAGGTGAACTCACTGAAACATAAGAGATTCTAAGGGGACTTGAGATTGATAGTGAGATGATATCTTGCATTGTGGGGAAATGTAGATCTGGAAACATGCTTAAAATTAGGGGTCACTGTTTAAGGATGCATAAAGAGAAAATTCTTCTCACGGATGATTGTGAACCTTTGTTTTTCTCTACCCTAGTAATCTATGAATGATGAATCTTTGAATACATTCAAAGCTGGGATAGACTGAATTTAGGATATGGGAGAAATAACTGTTAAGGGGAACAGGTAAATGCAGGAGATTTTACAGATGCTGGAAAACCAGAGCAACATGTACATAAAATGCTGGAGGAACTCAGCAGATCAGGTAGCATCTATGGAAATGAACAAACAGTTGATGTTTCAGGCCAAGATCCTTCATCAAGACTGGAAAGGAAGCAGGAAGAAGCCAGAATAAGAAGGTGGGGGGAGGGGAAGGAGTACAAGCTGGCAGGTGATAGGTGAAAACAAGACTGTTGGGGGGGGGGTGATGTGAAGTTGGGAAGAGACAGGTGGGAAAGGTAAAGGACTGAAGAAGGAATGTGATAGGAGAGGAGAGTGGAGAAAGGGAAAAGGGAGGGGCAGAGGATGTAATGGGCAGATGAGGAGTAAAGGGATGAAGGAAATGAGAATGGGGAATGGAAAAAGAGAGGAGAGGTGGGATACGTTACCAGAAGTTAGAGAATTTGAGCAGGTGTTGTTCAAAGGAGAGCAGTTTTGAGGAAGCCTTAGCTTATTATTGTTGCTCCTTCTTATGCTCTTACACATCTCTGATGGTGCTGGGCCAAATTTTCTAATGCTATCCCATCTGCAAGGAGAACAGCCTCTGACAAACACCCCATTGAGAGACTGTACAGATCAGGAGGGAAGTAAGAACTGTTCCCACTTCTTGACTCTCTTCCACATTAAGCAAATGAATTATTTCTAGTATGCCAGTCAAAATACACAATAGCTAACTCCCATAAAATGCTGGAGGAACTCAGCAGGTCAGGCAGCATCTATGGAAAAGAGTAAACAGTCAACATTCTGGGCTGAAACCCTTTTCCAGCTCCGAAGAAGGGTCTCGGCCCAAAGCGAGAAGTGAACTTGGATTTCCAGCATCTGCAGATTTTTTCCTTGTCTGTAAATAGCTATCCCCCATTTGTCATCTTAACTTCCATTTTAAGATGCCAGTGGCGATGCCCGGTAGCTACTTACTGGCAGCAAAGCATGAAAGAAAACTGCTAAATAACTTATGAATAACACTAATAACAATCAGTGCTAACAATGGAGAGGCAAGTAGTGGCAGAGGTGGAGGTGGAGGCATAGGCAAGAAATGGTCAGGAATAGCAGCAGTGGTGGAGGTGGAGGTGCAGGGAAGGCATAAGCAAGGAAGGTCCCGACATCTGACCAGTTTAAGCGCCGGGCCAAATTTGAAAGGTCAGGTATAGGCTAAATTGTGGCATCAGGGTCCAGGCCCCAGTGTCATAATGGGGGGCATTGGTGGTGGACCCAAATGCAAGACACAGACACTGAAGTACTAGGAACAGGAACAGACTAGACTAGGAGTAGGGACAGGAACACAGACTCAGCTAGGGAAGCAGGACCAGGATGGGGGACTGGGAACAAGTAGCCTGAGCATGGACTCCAAGCCAGAGATTGGACAAGGACCCAGAACCTGGGTCTTGACTCGGGCTCGGACCCAAAAACTAGGGGAAGACGAGACGAGGCTCGGGTCCCTGGAGGCCGGGTGAAGATGTGGCGAGGCTCGGGTCCCTGGAGGCTCAGGTTCTGGGAGGCTAGACAAGGACATAACAGGGCAAGGGTACTACAAGGCAACTCCTGGGCAGGACCCAGGACTACACCCCACAGAGGCAAGGACAGGGAGGGACAGACCCAATCGCAGGATAACAGCAAACAGCCTGGCTTACGTGACAGAAGCAAGGGACAGGCAGGGACAGAACCAACCACAGGGTAACAGCAAACAGCCTGGCTTACCCAATGGAGGCAAGGGATAGGAAGGGACAGAACCAACCACAGGGTAACAGCAAACACCCTGGCTTACCCAACGGAGGCAAGGGACAGGAAGGGACAGAACCAACCACAGGGTAACAGCAATCAGCCTGGCTTACCCGACAGAGGTAAGGGACAGAGCCAACCACAGGGTAACAGCAAACAGCCTGGCTTACCCAACAGAGGCAAGGGACAGGAAGGGAGCTAGGTCCAGGGTGGCTCCAAGACTCAAGGCAGCCAGTAACCTCAGCAGGCTACAGAACAACCAAATCCATGTCTCGATGACTGTACTAAGCTTTCAACCAGTGGGTGCTCCAAAGGGAGACTGACAAGACAACCCAGAAACCACATGCACTCCCAGGGCCATTTATATTCCCAGCCTCAAGATGAGCATCAGGTGCTTATGGTTAAGTCGACCGAAACCTGGGACAGCCGGAAGACCCGGAGTACACGGACCAGATCGGATCGTGAACCGGAATGTGGACTTCGGACCAGACCATGACACCCAGAGTGGTCCGAGAGTGAGGAACAACCCAATATTTGGATGGTTTAAGCATAGGGTGTAGAGACCGGAGGCTAGGTGAAGGCCAGTTCTGTTTGCTTCTCCATGCTGAACTGAGGCTGTGGCCTGATCCAGCTGCAGTAACTCTTGGCTTTGTGTCTTTTTTAAGACTTCAGTTTGGCAGCTATTTGCTTACTTTTATTGTTTCCACAATTTGCTCTTTTTTCTCTCTCTGCACATTGGGTATTTGACATTTTTTAAATTTGTTCTTTTTGGGGTTTCTTTGTTTTGTGGTTGCCAGTAAGGAGTCAAATTTCAAGGTTGTATAATAGATACGTACTTTGATAATAAATGTACTTTGAAGTTGAGCTTGAACTCTTGTTTAATCTTCTTTCATGTGTATGGGGAGGGATTTAATTTTGTAATGTTTCTTATTTACTGCCAGGAGCTGATATTGCTGAGTTTAAAAGATCAAGATGTGACTAAGGAAATATTTAGAGGTAGGATTATTTCCATTATGTTTGGTTTGCACAGGAGGGATTATGTTGCAAATTTCACTTCTATGAGTATGTACAATCTTATTCAAAATAAGTATGAAACAACATCTGATCGGATCATAAGATTCTGCCTCATCCTGCCTCATGTTCCCACCCATTGTCAAACCGTTGTTAACGTCAGGTATTCCTTTAATCACACTTCTTATTGCAGCACCATAATTTCTCAGTCAGACTTCACTTCAGCCCCCCCAGCATTCCCATAATGAACATTTTGGCAGTGAGACAGTGTTGTATGAGAGCTGAAGGATACAATGAAGTTGTTCTTAGGCACCTACAATAAATGAGGTGCTTTTAGATTTTAGATACTACGCTCGGTGGCTACTTTATGAGGTATATCCTGTATCTAATAAAGTGGCCACTGAGTGTATGTTCATGGTCTTCTGCTGCTGTATCCATCCACTTCAAGGTTTGACATGTTGTGCATTCAGAGATGCTCTTCTGCACACCACTGTTGTAACGTGTGATTATTTGAGTTACTGCCACCTTCCTGTCAGCTTGAACCAGTCTGGCCATTCTCCTCTGACCTCTCTCATTAACAAGGTGTTTTCACCCACAGAACTGTCACTCACTGGATATTTTTTTCTTGTGTTTTTCACACCATTCTCTGTAAACTCTGGAGACTGTTGTGGGTGAAAATCCCTGGAGATCAGCAGTTTTTGAGATACTCAAACCACCCCGTCTGGCACCAACAATTATTCCATGGTCAGTTACATAGATCACATTTCTTCCCCATTCTGATGTTTGGTCTGGACAACAACTGAACCTCCTTGTCTACTTCTGCATGCTTTTATGCTTTGAGTTGCTGCCACATGATTGACAAGCAGGTGTACAGATGTACCTAATAAAGTGGCCACTGAGTGTGTGTTCATGGTCTTCTGCTGCTGTATCCATCCACTTCAAGGTTTGACATGTTGTGCATTCAGGGATGCTCTTCTGCACACCACTGTTGTAACATGTGGTTATTTGAGTTACTGTCACCTTCCTGTCAGTTTGAACCAGTCTGGCCATTCTCCTCTGACCTCTCTCATTAACAAGGTGTTTCACCCACAGAACTGCTGCCCACTGGATGTTTTTTGTTTTTCACACCAATCTCTGTAAACTAGAGATTGTTGTGTGTGAAGATGCCAGGAGATCAGCAGTTTCTGAGATACTCAAACCACTCTATCTGGCACCAACTATCATTCCATGATCAAAGTCACTTGGATCACATTTCTTCCCCATTCTGATGTTTCGTCTGAATAACAACTGAACTTCTTGACCATGTCTACATGCTTTTATGCATTGAGCTGCTGTCACACGATTGGCTGATTAGATATTTGCATTACCATTCAGGTGTACTAATAGAGTGGCCACTGAGCATATGATCTAGTTAATGTGGCTTCCAACTTACAGATAACGAGCTCCCTCAAATAGTAGTATCAAGAATCATCAGTGAGACATGAGAGACTGCTGATGCAAAAACAAATCTAGTGGAGTAACTCAGAGATCAAGCAGTATCTGTGGAGAAAATAGAGAGTTGACATCTCGGGTCTCGACCCTTTGTCTTTTAAGGGTCGCAGTTAGCATAGCACTAGTCCAATGCTAAAAATCTGGGCTCAATACTGCCTCTGTCTGTGCAGAACTTATATATATTCTCCCTGTGATCTCATTGTTTCCTCCCAAATTCAAAAATGTACAGGTTAGAAGATTAATTGGTGACATGGGTTTAATTGGGAGGTAGAGGTTTGATGCACGAGAAGGACCTGTTACCGTGCTATATCTCTAAGTAAGATAAATAAATCTGGACTGAAAGAGTAGATGGGAGATAGCAATAGATATAGGGGATGGAGCAAGAGCTGGCAAGCAACAGGTGGATCCAAGTGATGAGAAATGATTGCAGATGGTGTCAGAAAATATGTTGTTTTGCAGCAGCATTACAGTGCAATAGATAAAAAATGCTATAAATTACAATAATATATATTACATTAAATAGGTAGTATCCATGGGTTGGTTCATTGTCCAATCAGAAATCTGATGGCGGGGAGGTGGGGAGGAAGCTTTTCCTGAATCATTGAATGTGTGTCTTCAGTCTCCTGTATCACCTCCTTGACGGTAGCAATGGATAGAGGGCATGGCAAGGTGCTGAGGGTCCCTAGTAATGGATCCTCCTTTTTGAGGCATCAGCTATTGAAGGTGTGCTTGATGCTGGCGAGGCTGGTGCCCATGATGGAGCTGGTTGAGTTTGCAACTTTCTGCAGCTTTTTCTAATGTTACTCATTGACCACTCCATATCAGACGGTGATATGGTCGGTCATAATTCTCTCTAGGGTACATCAGTAGAAATTTATTGGAGTCTTTGGTGCCATGGGGGTTTCCCTGGGTGCTCTGGTTTCCTTGCACATTCTAAAGCTATGTTGGCTGGTAGTTTAATTGTCTACTGTAAATTATCTGGTAAATAGGTGGGAAGTCAATGGGCACATAAGAGAGCAACTCACATCAAAGTTGCCGGTGAGCGCAGCAGGCCAGGCAGCATCTCTAGGAAGTGGTACAGTCGACGTTTCAGGCCGAGACCCTTTGTCAGGACTAACTGAAGGAAGAGATAGTAAGAGATTTGAAAGTTGGAGGGGGAGGGGGAGATCCAAAATGATAGGAGAAGACAGGAGGGGGAGGGATGGAGCCAAGAGCTGGACAGGTGATTGGCAAAAGGGATATGAGAGGATCATGGGACAGGAGGCCCAGGGAGAAAGAAAAGGGGGGAGGGGGGGAACCCAGAGGATGGGCAAGGGGTATAGTGAGAGGGACAGAGGGAGAAAAAGGAGAGAGAAAAGGGGGAAAAGAGAAAAAACAATCAATAAATAAATAAATAACGGATGGGGTATGAGGGGGAGGTGGGGCATTAATGGAAGTTAGAGAAGTCAGTGTTCATGCCATCAGGTTGGAGGCTACCCAGACGGAATATAAGTTGTTGTTCCTCCAACCTGAGTGTGGCTTCATCTTTACAGTAGAGGAGACCGTGGATAGACATGTCAGAATGGGAATGGGATGTGGAATTAAAATGTGTGGCCACTGGGAGATCCTGCTTTCTCTGGCGGACAGAGCGTAGGTGTTCAGCGAAACGGTCTCCCAGTCTGCGTTGGGTCTCGCCAATATATAGAAGGCCACATCGGGAGCACCGGACGCAGTATATCACCCCAGTCGACTCACAGGTGAAGTGTCGCCTCACCTGGAAGGACTGTCTGGGGCCCTGAATGGTGGTGAGGGAGGAAGTGTAAGGGCATGTGTAGCACTTGTTCCGCTTACAAGGATAAGTGCCAGGAGGGAGATCAGTGGGGAGAGATGGGGGGGAACAAGAGCAAATAAGAGAGAACAGGTTATGGGTAGAATAAATGGGGGATGACACTGATGGGACTGCTCTGAGAACAAGCAGAGATATAATGGTCTGAATGGCCTTGTATGTCATCACTTGAAAACTTCTACAGATTTACCATGGAGAGCATTCTGACAGGCGTGTCACTGCCTGGTGGGGAGGGGGTGGGGGGGGCTACTCTACAAGATTGAAAGAAGCTACAGAAAGTTATACAATTAGTCAGCTCTATCTTGGGTACTAGCCTCCGTAATTTCCAAGACGTCTTCAAGGAGTGGTGTCTCAGAAAGGTGGTGTCCATCATTATTAAGGACCTCCAGCACCCAGGACATGTCCCTTTTCTCACTGTTACCATCAGGTAGAGGTACAGAAGCCAAAAGGCACACACTCAGTGATTCAGGAACAGCTTCTGCCCCTCTGCCATCCGATTTCTAAATGGACATTGAACCCTTGGACACTACCTCACTACTTTTTATATATATTTTTTTCTGTTTTGCACTATTTTTATTCTAACTATTTAATATACATATATATACTGACCGTAATTGATCTACTTGTTTATTTTTTTCTGTATTATGTATTGCATTGAACTGCTGCTGCTAAGTTAACAAATTTCACGGCACATGCCGGTGATAATAAATCTGATTCTGAAGGAGTATAGATCATCCTGACAACATTTGGCCAGAGGATGAGAGGAACAACACTTTACAATACGGAAGTACCGGAAAATGATCATCCTACCTTTCCTTGACATTCAGTGACATGACTGTTCCCACCATCAGCACACTGGGATTTACCACTGACCAGGAAATCAAGTGAACCAGAGAAATACTGTGAGTATGGTGGTTTCATCTGCTGAGGTGACATATCCAGAGTGAATGAGCCACCTCCTGACATTCCAAAGCATTGTCACCATCTATAGGTCTCCTCAGAGATCTGATGGAAGAGTTGTCTCTTATCTGGATGACTGCTGTTCCAGCAGCACTCAAGAAGCTCAGTACCATCCAAACCATCCAAACCATCCATAGTTTGATGGAAGTGTACATGATGATAAGACGCACAGATGGCCAGAGACTTTTTCCCAGGGTGGAAATGGCTAATATAAGTGGGCATAATTTTAGAATGAGCTTAGGAAAGTATAGATGAGGGCGGTGAGAATGTCAGAGGTAGGTTTTTTACACAGAGAATGGTGGGTGTATGGAACACCATGCGAGGGATGGTGGTAGAGACAGATACATTAGGGAGACTTGGGAGACTCCTGGAAATGAACATAGATGATAGGAAAATGGAGGGCTATGCAGGAAGGAAGTGTTAGATTGATCTTGGTGTAGATTATAAGGTTGGCACAACATTGTAGGCCAAAGGACCTGCAGTGTGCTGTGGTGTTGTATGTAAAGCAGTCATATGATTGACACTACATGAACAATTCTAAACATTCATTTCTTACCTTCCACCTCTGCACAGTGACCATACCATCTACAAAGTAACCTGTGGCTACTTGCCCAAGTGTTCCATGGCACGTACAGCACTGCCTTCTCAAGGGCAGTTAGGCCAGGGAAATAAATTCTAGACGTAATGGTATTTCCTGATCCTAACAAACTAATAATAAGGAAAATTTTTCTTTCCTGTTAATCATAGCAAAATACATTCACGATACTGGGAGTATCGGAAATTGTTCTAAAGGATCTTCCTTTGCCCATCTGACTATACAGTGCCTCCATTTGACATCTTGTCCAGAAGGCAACAGCATTCACTCAATACCAAAACTCAGATTTTGATCCTCTCCCTGCTTCAATCTATGGTTCCCACCTGCTTTAAAAAGATCAGGCAGAAGAAAGACCAAGACCATAAGACAAAGGAGCAGAAGTCAGCCATTCAGCCCATCGAGACTGCTCCACCATTTTATCATGAGCTGATCCATTCTCCTATTTAGTCCCACTGCCCCGCCTTCTCACCATAACCTTTGATGCCCTGGCTACTCAGATACCTATCAATCTCTGCCTTAAATACACCCAATGACTTGGCCTCCACTGCCGCCCTTGGCAACAAATTCCACAGATTCACCACCCTCTGACTAAAAAAATTTCTTCGCATTTCTGTTCTGAATGGGCGCCCTTCAATCCTTAAGGCATGCCCTCTTGTACTAGACTCCCCCATCATGGGAAACAACTTTGCCACATCCACTCTGTCCATGTCTTTTAACATTCGAAATGTTTCCATGAGGTCCCCCCTCATTCATCTAAACTCCAAAGAGTACAGTCCAAGAGCGGACAAACGTTCCTCATATGTTAACCCTCTCATTCCCGGAATCATTCTAGTGAATCTTCTCTGTACCCTCTCCAACGACAGCACATCCTTTCTTAAATAAGGAGACCAAAACTGCCCACAGTACTCTAAGTGAGGTCTCACCAGCACCTTATAGAGCCTCAACATCACATCCCTGCTCTTATACTCTATTCGTCTAGAAATGAATGCCAACATTGTATTCGCCTTCTTCAGCACCGACTCAACCTGGCGGTTAACCTTAAGGGTATCCTGCACGAGGACTCCCAAGTCCCGTTGCATCTCAGAACTTTGAATTCTCTCCCCATTTAAATAATAGTCTGCCCGTTTATTTCTTCTACCAAAGTGCATAACCATACACTTTCCAACATTGTATTTCATTTGCCACTTCTTTGCCCATTCTTCCAATCTATCCAAGTCTCTCTGCAGACTCTCCGTTTCCTCAGCACTACCGGCCCCTCTACCTATCTTTGAATCATCAGCAAACTTAGCCACAAAGCCATCTATTCCATAATCCAAATCGTTGCTGTACAACGTAAAAAGAAGCAGCCCCAACACTGACCCCTGTGGAACACCACTGGTAATCGGCAGCCAACCAGAATAGGATCCCTTTATTCCCACTCTCTGTTTCCTGCCAATCAGCCAACGCCCTATCCACGTATGTAACTTTCCCGTAATTCCATGGGCTCTTATCTTGTTAAGTAGCCTCATGTGTGGCACCTTGTCAAAGGCCTTCTGAAAATCCAAACATACAACATCCACTGCATCTCCCTTGTCTAGCCTACTTGTAATTTCCTCAAAAAATTGTAATAGGTTTGTCAGGCAGGATTTTCCTTTAAGGAAACCATGCTGAGTTCTGCCTATCTTGTCATATGCCTCCAGGTACTCTGTAACCTCATCCTTGACAATCGACTCCAACAACTTCCCAACCACCGATGTCAAGCTAACAGGTCTATAATTCCCTTTTTGCTTCCTTGCCCCCTTCTTAAATAGCAGAGTGACATTTGCAATCTTCCAGTCCTCCAGAACCATGCCAGAGTCTATCGACTTTTGAAAGATCATCGCTAATGCCTCCGCAATCTTCACAGCTACTTCCTCCAGAACACGAGGGTGCATTCCACCTGGTCTGGGAGATTTATCTACCTTTAGACTATTCAGCTTCCTGAGTACTTTCTCTATCGTAATTGTGACTGCGCACACTTCTCTTCTCTGCCATCCTTGAGTGTCCAGTATACTGCTGATGTCTTCCTCAGTGAAGTCTGATGCAAAATACTCATTCAAAACATGAGAGGTGTCACGAACAAGGATTGAACAAGGGGGGATAAAATAGTTTCGAGGTATGTAGAAATGAGTTCGGTGGGGCAGGAGCAGGCTGAGACAATAGGTCTACCAGGACAGGCAGGTTTGTGGATCTTGGGTAGGAGGTAGAAACAGGAAGTGCAGGGTGTGGGAACTAAGGTTGGTAGCAGTGGATGGGAGATCCCCTGAGCGGATAAAGTCGGTGATGGTATGGGAGACAATGGCCTGGTGCTCCTTAGTGGGGTCATGATCGAAGGGTAAATAAGAGGAGGTATCCGCGAGTTGTCGCTGTGCCTCGGCAAGGTAGAGGTCTGTACGCCAGACTACAACAGCACCTCCCTTATCGGCGGGTTTTATAGGAAGGTTAGGATTAGTGTGGAGGGAGTGGAGAACAGAGTGTTCGGAAGGAGTGAGGTTGGAATTGGAACAAGGCGTGGTGAAGTGGAGACGGTTGATGTCCCGTCGGCAGTTAGCAATCAAGAGATCTAGAGCAGGCAGAAGATCCCTTTTGTCAATCAACTTTCCAGCTCTTAGCTCCATCCCTCCCCCTCCCGTCTTCTCCTATCATTTTGGATCTCCCCCTCCTCCTCCCACTTTCAAATCTCTTTCTATCTCTTCCTTCAGTTAGTCCTGACGAAGAGTACTGGCCCAAAACGTCAACTGTACCTCTTCCTAGAGATGCTGCCTGGCCTGCTGCATTCACCAACATTTTTTATGTGTGTTGCTTGAATTTCCAGCATCTGCAGATTTCCTCGTGTTTGCGTTTTCAATCTCCCTCCTGTATGCTGATTTAGGCAAAACAGTGGTGTCATCAGCAAACTTGTATATGGTGTTGGAGCTGTACTTAGCCATAGAGTCATAGGTATAAAGCAAGTAGACCAGGGAGCTAAGTGCACACCCCTATGGTGCTCTTGTGCTGATGGAGATTGTGGAGGAGATGTTTTTGCCAATCTGAACTGACTGGGGTCTACAAGTGAGGAAATCCAGGATCCAATTGCACAAAGAGACATTGAGGCCCAGGTCTTAGAGTTTACTGATTAGTTTTGAGGGGATGGTGGTGCTAAATGCTGAGTTGTAATCAATAAAGAGCATCCCCATGTATGCATCTTTGGTGTCCAGATGTTCTGTGGGAGAGAATGAGATTCCTGGATGGTGTGTTGTCTCCTGGGTGCCAGGGTCCAGGATATCTTAGATTGAGTCCTCAGCATTCTTAAGTGGGAGGGGAAACAGCCAGAAATTGTTGTCCAGGTAGGTACCAATGCCATAGGTAGGATGAGTGATGAGGTTCTGCATAGGGAGTTAGGTGCTAAGTTAAAGGGCAAGACCTCCATGGTTATAATTTCGGAATTGCTACCTGCGCCATGTGCTAGTGAGACCAGATATAGGAAAATTATATAGTTTAATATGTGGCTAAGGAGATGGTGTAGGAGGGAGAGCATAAGATTTTTGGATCATTGGGCTCTTTTCCAGGGAAGGTGGGACCTGTACAGAAGGGATAATTTACACCTGAACTGGAGGGGGACTACTATCCTAGTGGGAAGGTTTCCTAGTGCTGCATGGTTGGGTTTAAACTAGAGTTGTAGGGGGATGGGAACCGAGTGCCAGAACAGTTAGTGGAGAGGTTGTGGAGACAGATGTTGGTAAGACCTCAGACAGTCAGGAATTAAAAGGTTGAGCATGATGTGACTAGTGTCCTGAGCTGTGTATATTTCAATGCAAGGCGCAATCACAATGGCTCCTTACACGGCTTTAGACCACCTGGACAACACAAACACTGATGTCAGGATGCTGTTCATTGATTATAGCTCAGCATTTAACACCATCATTCCCACAATCCTGATTGAGAAGTTACAGAATCCTCGACTTCCTAACCAGAAGACCATAATCTGTGCAGATTGGTGATAACATTTCCTCCTTGCCGATGATCGACACTGGTGCGCCTCAGGAGTGTGAGCTTAGCCCACTGCTCTACTCTCTCTATACCCATGGCTGTGTGGCTAGGCATAGCTCAAATGCCATCTATAAATTTGCTGATGATACAACCATTGTTGGTAGAATCTCAGGTGGTGACGAGAGGGTGTACAGGAGTGAGATATGCCAACTAGTGGAGTGGTGTCGCAGCAACAACCTGGCACTCAATGTCAGTAAGACAAAAGAGCTGATTGTGGACTTCAGGAAGGTAAGACGAAGGAACACATACCAATCCTCATAGAGGGATCAGAAGTGGAGAGAGTGAGCAGCTTCAGGTTCCTGGGTGTCAAGATCTCTGAGGACCTAACCTAGTTCATTGAGTTTGAAGAGCTTTGTCATGTCAACAAATACACTCAAAAACTTCTATAGTTGTACTGTGGAGAGCATTCTGACAGGCTGTATCACTGTCTGGTACGGAGGGGCTACTGCATAGGACCGAAAGAAGCTGCAGAAGGTTGTAAATCTAGTCAGCTCCATCTTAGGCACTAGCCTACAAAGTACCCAGGACATCTTTAGGGAGCAGTGTCTCAGAAAGGCAGCATCCATTATTAAGGACCTCCATCACCCAGGGCATGCCCTTTTCTCACTGTTACCACCAGGTAGAAGATACAGAAGCCTGAAGGCACACACTCAGTGATTCAGGAACAGCTTCTTCCCCTCTGCCATCCAATTCCTAAATGGACAATGAACCCATGAACACTACCTCACTTTTTAATTTATTTTAATCTATTCAATATACTTGTACTGTAATTGATTTATTTATTTTCTTCTATATTATGTGTTGCATTGAACTGATGCTGCCAAGTTAACAAATTTCACAATTTGTGCCAGTGATAATAAACTTGATTTTGATTCTGAAGAATTATCATTGGAAAGACAAATAATAGTGCTGAAGATGAGGTAGCTGGTTTACAGAGGCAATGTGTAGTGAGGAGAGGCTGTTGATAGGGAAAATTGCAGTCAACAGGAGGTGATGCAACATAAAAGGCAGACAAGATCGAAAAGGGTGAACACAGGACTGAAGGTGTATTTGAACGTGCACAGTTTATGGAAAAAGGTAAATGAACTTGCAACATGATTACAGATTGGCATGTATGATGTGGGCATCACTGAATCATGGCTGAAAGAAGACTAGAGCTAGGAGCTTAATGTCCAAGGATACACATTGTGACATAGGATTGGAAGATGTTGAATCCTTGTGGGTTGAGTTAAGAAACAGCAAGTGTAAAAGGACCCTGATGGCAGTTATATACAGGCCTCCCAGCAGTGGCTGGGATGTGGACCACAGGTTACAGCAGGAAATAGAAAAGGTGGGTCAAAAGGGAAATGTTATGGTAGTCATGGGAGATTTCAACATGCAGGTCAATTGGGAAAATCAGGTTGGAAAATGGATCTGAAGAGTAAGTTTGTAGAATGCCTACAAAATGGCTTTTTAGAGCAGTTTGTCATTTAGCCTACTAAGAGATCAGCTGTACCGGATTGGGTGTTATGTAATGAACTGCAGGTGATTAGGGAGCTTAAAGTAGAAGAATCCTTAGGGGGCAACGATCACGATATAACTGAGTTCAACTTGAAATTTGATAGGGAGAAAGTAAAGTCTGACGTAGCAGTATTTCAGTGGAGTAAAGGGCTACAAAAAAAGATAGCTCCTCTTTAGGTTGGGTGATAGGTGAAATACATAAGGGAACCCTGAGGGCTATCTTCTTCAGTCAGAGGGTGGTGGGAGTGTGGAATGAGATGTTGGCAGAAGTGGTGGATGTGGCTTTAATTTCAACACTTGAGAAGTTTGGATAGGTGCATGGATGGGAAGGGTATGGAGGGCTATGGTCCAGGTACAGGTTGATGGGACTAGCAGAAGAACAGTTCAGCATGGACCAGATGGTCTGAAGGGCCTGTTTCTGTGCTGTAATGTTCCATGACTTTTTCCCTTGGTTTTCTCAGGCATGGGATCCTCATCGTTCGAATTCAGGTCATAGCTTCCTTCAGGAGACTGGCAAGAGGTTGTTTAAAAACAAAACATCCAAATTAATTATTTCATTTAGAACTTCCCATATAAAGCATCAGTGGATCAAGAGACATTGTGGGAGCCGTGTATCTGTTCTCTATCTGCATTGCGTTCTGTGCTGCGCGTTTATTGTGGTATCTAGTTACATGGTTATGGGCGTGGTAAAAGCAAACGGAATAAGCTCTATATCCTTGCTTTGTTCAGGGCAGTTTGGAGCTGGGGGCCGGCGGATGTCATGTTCACCGCTCGGTAACGCTTATTTACGCTTAAGTTTCATCGTTTCAAGTTTGTATGTTTGCTAATCGCTAATAAAGGATTGAATACATACACTCAACTTTTGGAACAACTATTATTGGAGCCGAAGAGTCTAACAAATCTGTGGAGGGGGGAGGCCCATTCCACGCACTCACCACTCTCTGCATAAAAAACTTACCCCGATATCTCCTCTGTACCTACTCCCCAGCACCTTAAACCTGTGCCCCCTCATGCTAGCTATTTCAGCTCTGTGAAAAAGCCTCTGACTATCCACACGATCAATGCCTCTCATTATCTTATACACCTCTATCAGATCACCTCTCATCCTCTGCCTCTCCAAGGAGAAAAGGGCAAGTTCACTCAAACTATTCTCATAAGGCATGCTCCCCAATCCAGGCTACATCCTTGTAAATCTCCTCTGCACCCTTTCTATAGTTTCCACATCCTTCCTGTAGTGAGGTGACCAGAACCGAGCACAATACTCCAAGTGGGGTCTGACCAGGGTCCTATATAGCTGCAACATTATCTCTTGGCTCTTAAACTCACTCCCACGATTGAGGAAAGCCAATACACCGTATGCCTTCTTAACCACAGAGTCAACCTGCGCAGCAGCTTTGAGTGTCCTATGGACTCGGACCTCAAGATCCCTCTGATCCTCCACACTGCCAAGCCTTAACATTAATACTATATTCTGCCATCATATTTGACCTACCAAAATGAACCACCTCACACTTATCTGGGTTGAACTCCATCTGCCACTTCTCAGCCCAGTTTTGCATCCTATCGATGTCCTGCTGTAACCTCTGACAGCCCTCCACACTATCCACAGCACCCCCAACGTTTGTGTCATCAGCAAATTTTCAAACTCATCTCTCCACTTCCTCATCCACGTCATTTTTAAAAATCACAAAGAGAAGGGATTCCAGAACAGATCCCTGAAGCACACCACTGGTCATTGACCTGCATGCAGAATATGACCCATCTACAACCACTCTCTGCCTTCTGTGGGCAAGCCAGTTCTGGATCCACAAAGCAATGTCCCCTTGGATCCCATGCCTCCTTACTTTCTCAATAAGCCTTGCATGGGGTACCTTATCAAATACCTTGCTGAAATCCATATACACTACATCTAGAAGTTGCTGGTGAATACAGCAGGCCAGGCAGCATCTATAGGAAGAGGTACAGTCGACGTTTCGGGCCGAGACCCCTTGGCCAAAACGTCGACTGTACCTCTTCCTAGAGATGCTGCCTGGCCTGCTGCGTTCACCAGCAACTTTTATGTGTGTTGCTTGAAATTCCAGCATCTGCAGATTTCCTCATGTTTGCGTATGCTACATCTACTGCTCTACTTTCATCAGTGTGTTTAGTCACATCCTCAAAAAAATTCAATCAGGCTCGTAAGGCACGACCTGCCTTTGACAAAGCCATTGTGACGATTCCTAATCATATTATACCTCTCCAAATGTTCATAAATCCTGTCTCTCAGGATCTTCTCCATCAACTTACCAAACACTGAAGTAAGACTCACTGGTCTACATTTTCCTGGGCTATCTCTACTCCCTTTCTTGAATAAGGGAACAACACCCACAACCCTCCAATCCTCTCCCGTCCCCATTGATAATGCAAAGATATTCCAGAACACCTCAGCGATGTTGTTCATGCCGCTGTCTCCAAGATTAGATTAGATTTATTTATTAATGAAAGTCGAAGTAAAATTGAGAATCAAAGTCTGTATATGTTACCACTTACTTCCTTGAGATTTGCTTTCTTGCAGACATTTACAGGAAAATAACTACAATATAATTTATGAAAAGCTATCCAAACCAAAGACTGACAAACAACCAATGTGCAAAAGAAGAGAAATTGTTCAAATAAATGAATAAATAAATCTGAGAGCATGAGTTGTTTGAGTCCTTGAAAGTGAGTGTTTAGATTGTTGATTCAGTTCAGTGTTGGAGTGAAATTATTCACTCTTTCTTCCTCTTTCTTCTTTTTTTCTGTATCTGTCTTTCTCACAGACACTGATACTCTTACAAGTTCACACGCAGATCCAAACACACATTCAAACTTGTCTACAGATTCACACTTTCACACATTATGCACACACACAGACCCATGTAACCTGCAGACGTGTTCTCACACAGTTCGTCATACACCCACTTCTTCACCCTTGCATGCATATGCACATGCATCCTCGGCCTTGCAAACACATGCACACACACACACCCTTGAACACACGTACTATACATTGCCACCCTCACTCTCACTTGCACATGATCACGCACCCACACTGTTGCACACACATGTATTAATTCCATGGGATAAGGCACAAAGATGCCAATTTGTTCAAGAGATAAAAAGCTGTCTTTCCCAAAGAATCAATACTGACCGGATAACTGGTTATAGTCTCATTTAGTTTTCACAGATGATAAGAGAAATCTGTGGAAAGCATCCACCTGAAAATAATATCAACTCATTGGACGCTGCTGGTGGAAAATGCGAAGTATATCATACAGCCATAAAAGCATAATGTGAAATCGAATTCTTTCTGAGCAGTCATTTACTGCTCTTGTTGTATGATTTAAATGATGAGATTTATCATCCCCATTGATAAGTTCTTCAAAAGAGACTGACCTTTCTAATTTTGCACCCTCTTTCGTAAAGCTGAATTCACATTCAATCATATTCATTGTCCTTGTTGACTCTCGTCTCTCTCTCTGAAGGGAAATACTGTACGATCCAGTATTTAAACAATGTGAATGAGGAGTGTCTACCTGGGCATTACTGCGAATCAGGATCAGTTTCACCTCAGCAGCACACCTGCCCAGGTAAGAACTTACTACTGTGAATGAAATCATTTTTATTCCCACACTCCCTTTCTGAATGATCTTTCAGTGTAGAATCTCCTCTTTATCAGACAATCTTCTCACCAGGGTAAAGGCAGACTGTTCTATAATGGAGAAGTTTTTCCCCAACATCCAGTAAGAAACAGTGCCAACGATTATCCATCCGGCTTGATTCCTGCTGGTGTCCATAAGTTTGTACGTTCTCCTATTGACCGTGTAGGTTTCCTCCGGATGCTTCAGTTTCCTCCTACATTCCAAAGACATACGGGTTATGGGTTAGAGTCAGAGAACTGCGGGCACGTTATGTTGGCACCAGAAGCATGGCGACACTCTCAGGCCACCCACAACAAAATCCTGACTGATTTGATTTGATGCGAACAACACATTTCACTGTATGTTTTGATGTGTCAATGTATATGTGATAAACAAAGCTAACCTTTTATCTTTAGATATTCCAGAACTTCCACCAAAGTGACACCAGGTAATTAGGGGGTCACTCTCCTCTCTCTGTCCTCTATGGAAATTCAAACCCATTGTCCTCATGGAAGGAGGTTTAGGTCAAAAAGACAATGGGAAATTGGATGATACCTGCAAATGGGGCACAGGAAGCAATTTCTATGCCAGAGGTGCTCTTGATTTTGGGCATAGTTGGCTTCCTCAGACTAACATGCAGAGAGCTGGTTAACTGTGCAAGCGTGAGTCGTGGAGGACTGTACCTCATTATGGTCCAACTTGTCCGTACCGATCGTGTTGCCCAGCGAGCTAGTCTCATCTAGCCAAGTTTGGCCCATAGCCTCTCCTAACCTTGTGCAGGAACACGTCACCAAAACTGTAGCCTTTTATTTGGGCACTTATAATCTGAAATTCATTGCCTGGAAAACAGTGTGGAAATTGAATTAATCAGGGCTTTCGGGTACTATAGAGCACATAAGAACATAAGAAATAGGAGCAGGAGTAGGCCATCCGGCCCATCAAGCCTGCCCCACCATCCAATAAGATCATGGCTGATCTGTCCGTAAACTCAGCTCCATCTACCTGCCTTTTCCCCATAACCCTTAATTCCCTTACTATGTAAAAATCTATCTAACTGTTTCTTAAATATATTTAGTAAGGAAGCCTCAACTGCTTCCCTGGGCAGAGAATTCCACAGATTCACCACTCTCTGGGAAAAACAGTTTCTCCTCATCTCTGTCCTAAATCTTCTCCCCTGAATCTTGAGGCAATGTCCCCTAGTTCTAGTCTCACCTACCAATGGAAACAACTTTCCTACTTCTATCTTATATATCCCTTTCAAAATTTTGTATGTTTCTGTAAGATCCCCTCTCATTCTTCTGAACTCCAGAGAGTATAGTCCCAGGCGACTCAATCTCTCCTCATAGGTTAACCCCTTCATCCCTGGAATCAACCTAGTGAACCTCCTCTGCACTGCCTCCAAAGTCAGTATATCCTTCCTCAAGTATGGAGACCAGAACTGCACACAGTACTCCAGGTGCGGTCTCACCAGTACCCTGTATAGTTGCAGTATGACCTCACTGCTCTTGAATTCAATCCCTCTAGCAATGAAGGCCAACATTCCGTTTGCCTTCTTAATAACCTGTTGTACCTGCAAGCCAACTTTTTGCGATTCATGAACAAGCTCTCCCAAGTCCCTCTGCACAACAGCATGCTGCAAACTTTCACCATTTAAATAATAATCTGCTCTTCTATTATTCCTTCCAAAGTGGCTGATCTCGCATTTACCAACATTGAGAGATCATTTGCAGGCCTTAGGAAAGAACAGGAGAATGGTACTGATAGGATTGCTGTTCTAGGGGCTAGTACAGAGTTTTTGGACGGAATGGCCACTAGTCAGTAACAGTGCTATGATTCTCTCCATTCACTGACACAGATCAGTAATGAGATAGATGGTCATTGCTTGGCATTGATTTCCTTTTATACACTCAGTGGCCAATTTGTAAGATGCCTCCTGTACCTAATAAAGTGGCCACTGAGTTTATGTTTGTGATCTTCTGCTGCTGTAGCCCATCCACTTAAAGGTTCAATGTGTTGTGCATTCAGGGATGCTCTTCTGCACAGCACTGTTGTAACATGTGGTTATTTGAGTTACTGTCACCTTCCTGTCAGTTTGAACCAGTCTGGCCATTCTCCTCTGACCTCTCTCATTAACAAGGTGATTTCACCCACAGAACTGCTGCTCACTGGATGTCTTTGTCTTTCACATCGTTCTCTGTAAACTCTAGTGACCGTTGTGAGTGAAAATCCCAGGAGATCAGCAGTTTCTGAGATACTCAAACCACCCTGTCTGGCACCAACAATCATTTCAAGATCAAAGTCACTTAGATCACATTTCTTCCCCATTCTGATGTTCGGTTTGAACAACAGCTGAACCTCTTGACAATCTGCATGCTTTAATGCATTGAGTTGCTGCCACATGATTGGCTGACTAGATATTTGCATGAATGAGCAGGTGTACAGGTGTACCTAATAAAATGGCCATTGAGTGTATCATGCCACACTTCACTTGTTTGTGTCTGTATTTTGTTAAGCTGGAAGTTATTGCCCACCTGGTACAACAAAGCCAACTAAGTGCCCTTCAGGAACATTTAGCAACAGTAGTGGACTCTCTGCCAGGTCACAATGCACCAACTGTACACCAGGATTCTTCTGCAGGGATCAAGGTCTAACTGCGGAGCAGGGGGTGTGCAGTGCCGGGTACTACTGTCCCAGAGGTAAGCATAATTTTGAGCAATCTTGAGACTGTGCAGTGTCTGCACTCTGATTTGTCAACACACTATTTTAACCCTTGCCTGCTGTAACTTTGACTTGTGATTGGCTTTTAACCATCCTCGGAAATTGTAAGGCAATAAGGGATGCTTATTAAATTTTGGATTCACCTAAAATGCCCACATCCACATGCCGTGATCAAATAAATGTTTTAAAAAAAGATATACAGAGTAGATAGAAGAAAACTGTTTATCATGCAGAGGGAATCCTATACAGGAGACCCAGACCCAGAAACTGAAATGAATACACAAGAGATTCTGCAGATGCTGGAAATCCAGAGCAACACACACAAAATGCTGGAGAAACTCAGCAGCTCAAGCAGTATCTATGGAGGGAAATAAACAGTCATCATTTTGGATTGAGACCCTTCTTCAGGACTGGAACTTTCAAGTCCTGATGAAGGGTCTTGGCCTGAAATTTCAGCTGATATTCTCCTCTATAGATGCTGCTTGACTTGCTGAGTTCCGGCATTTCATGAGTGAAATGACTAATCAGTTCTACACACAGCAGGTTGTGGGACTCAAGGGTTTCTGGAAAGGTTGTGAAGGCAGGGATGCTTTCAAGATTGATATAGATTTTTGTGTAAGGTACTGAGTTAGAATGGGTAAATGGGCCAGCTGTGTGGTATTAATGATCTGACAGAGGAAGATCTACTGACTGCACAATCTTCTCCTCTCCCTTCCTTACCGTGGCTACGTTGGTTTTTTCTTTGTCGCATAGGATCTGTTTCATCAAGAGCATTCACTTGCCCATCTGGCTTCCAGTGTCCCCCTGGTTCTGCCTTCCCTCAATCCTGCCCTGCCGGCCAGTTCACCAGTCGCATGGGGGAATCCAGCTGTGAAGTATGCCCACCTGGGTAAGTGCTGATGAATGCCATTACAATGTCAGTCTTTTCGCTCATACCACTGAGGTAGCACACTAAGAAATCAGTCTCAGCTTCATCCTAACACTGGGAATGAGTTCTGAGGGTTAAATTCTGGTGAGGAGTCTTCGATTTGCTGCATACACTGTTTCTCTTTCCATGGAGTCAGGGAGAGGATGCCAGAGAAACCCTCAAACCCTGGGTTCACAGAGAATTATCTCCATTTTGGTACTCATTTGTACCACCACCAAGCCACCAAAAAAACCCTCTTTCTAACATCCAGTAATCACTGAGCACATTATGAATGTGCATGTGTGTGCATGTATGCTTTATGTACACTTGAATGAAGCAGGCCTGTAAAATTAATTTCTGGTGTATGCTCCCGTTTGAAAGCTTTTGGTGAGAATTTCTTGGTTTATTCTGTACCTGTAAGTACTTAACATTTACCTATGTCCAGAAACCACTTTTACAGGGCAAAAAAAACCTTTTTTTAATCAGAAACCAGATTTTGGGATTTGAAAATAAAATCATGTAACATCTTGTGAAGAAATCTCATTAGCCCAAAACGCTAACTCTGTTACCCACTCCACTAACCAGGATATTTCCATCTGTTTCTGTTTTTATTTCATGAATGGGTTTGCAGCAGTACTGGTGTTTCCAGACTGATAGATAGATAGATAGATAGATATACTTTATTGATCCTGAGGGAAATTGGGTTTCGTTACAGCCGCACCAACCAAGAATAGAGCGTAAATATAGCAATACAAAAACCACAAACAATCAAACAACAAAATGCAAACTATGCCAGATGGAAAATAAGTCCAGGACCAGCCTATTGGCTCAGGGTGTCTGACCCTCCACGGGAGGAGCTGCAAAGTTTGATAGCCACAGGCTGGAACAACCTCCAGTGTTGTATCTCGGTGGAATATGGCCGAAATCCAACAGCAAAAAGTTCAGTATCCGGTCTACAAACACGTTCCTCGATCGTAATATGACCCAGATTGCACCATCCGTTGTTAACCAGAACAGTAAGCCCCCAACTCCTTTACGCTTACCGCTCTCAGTGCACTTCCGGTCAGCCCGAACGGTCTGGGAGCCCTCCATGGAAAAGTTTTGGTCGGGATGTGTTGCAAATGTAATTGTAGCAGGTTTTCACTGTACCTCAGTAAATGGAACAATAATAAGCCAATTCCAATTCCGACTGAGAAACCAGTTCCTGTTATAACTCTGTAACAGGCCAAGCTCAATCTTGCCTCCTGTCTGAACAAATACATTCAAGACTGTTTCATACATTATACAGTAAAGGATAATATTTTAGTACAGGTATTAACTTGCTGTAAATAAGTGCTCCACTGCGTAAAACAAAAAGAAATCTCTCTTAATTTCATTCAATACAAGGAGCAAATAATGAATACTCAATTTTGCTGAGGGATCTTCAACCTGAAACATTAACTCCATTTCTCTTCCTGGTCTGTATGTTTCCAACAACTTTTAGCATCACATCAGATTTCTAACATCTGCCCTGATTTACTTTCATGCTGAAGCAAAGCCCATTGTAATTCCAACCACAGGCAATTCCCTAGTGCTCCCATATATTTGCAGATTGAGTGCTCAGAAGCATAAGAAAATGTCTGGAAGGGCTGTTATTAATTCATAGCCATAGTCTACCTGGCAACAAACCTGGAATTCCATCGGTAGAGTGTAATTCTATAATAAAATCAAAAAACACAGGAAGTCCTCAGGAGGTCAGGTAGCATCTGTAGATAAAGAAACGAAGTCAACGTTCCATATTGGTAAACTTGCATTATTAGTCAACAAAACTAGTATAAACTTCAAGGTAACTTTTAAGCTTCTGAATATGATAAAAATTCTTTCACTGCCTTTCAGGAACTCTCTGAGATTATCCAGTGGTTTTTAAACAGAAGTTGAATTACTTGATCATTGCATCTAGAGAAACTGTTGCATATGATCACTGAGATTGATGGGACAGCATCTGGCCTTATTTCTCACCAGAGAGCTGATAAAGACATCGGTAGTTATTGGTACACCCAATTCCAATACAGTAAATTCTGTCTTAATAACAGTAAAAGTTTATTAGGTTAGCTTTACTAATTGTCACATGTGCATCAAAAAATTGAAGCATACAGTGAAAGGCATCATTGGCATGAGACCGAGGAGCTGCTGGGGTAGTCCACAAGTGACATCGTCATAGGGACTAACATAGCATGCCCACAACTCACTAACCCTAACCCATACATCCTTGGAACGTGGGAGGAAACCACAGCACCCAGAGGAAACCCATGTGGTCACAGGGAGAACATACTAACTCCTTACAGACAGCAGCGGGAATCCAACTCTGATCACTGGCTCTGTAAAGCATTACGCTAATGTTAGCACTACCATAGCGGTGTAGAACAGGAAATACTCAGCACTGTTTCTTTTAGATCTCCCCATTGATACTGCTCTCTCTTTTCTTTTGAAATGAAGATTCTCCTCTATGCAAACAAAAGCCCAGATGATGCTGATTATGAAATTATTGAGGTTGTTGTTTTTCTTTGATGGTAAGCCCAGTTTTGGTATTTAGTACATGCTTTCCCCAGGCCAGTGATAACAATTGGCATCCAATGAATATTGGGCTTGGTATAACAGAATTGACAGCTATGAAGCAATTAAGATTTTTTAATTTCATTATTCATGTTTCATCAGAAAGATACAGGCACAGCAGATGGTTCTGTCACTCAGAATGAGTCACTATTCTAGGTGAACAAGTTACTGGAAATGAGTGAGTCATTAATCTTGCTCATTATACTCAAAGGTTATACATCCATCCTGGGAATGATATTCTGGCTGGGCTCAGATTGAGCTGTTACACTTGGACCAATAAGCCAGCCTTTGTGTAAGTAAAGTAGCAAATAAAATCCAACGTCAAAATAGCAAACACTTGCTATTTCTATTATAGGCATCCGTTAGTCTCATGAGACCATGGATTTGCGCCTTGGAAGGTTTCCAGGGCACAGGCCTGGGCAAGGTTGTATGGAAGACCAGCAGTTGCCCATGCTGCAAGTCTCCCCTCTCCATGACACCGATGTTGTCCAAGGGAAGGGCATTAGGACCCATACAGCTTGGCACCAGTGTCGTCGCAGAGCAATGTGTGGTTAAGTGCCTTGCTCAAGGACACACACGCTGCCTCAGCCAAGGCTCGAACTAGCGACCTTCAGATCACTAGACGAATGCCTTAACCACTTGGCCACGCGCCAACAATAGTATTCTATATACTAATATATCAGTGTATATATACTTACTCCTTAGTATTGGTCCTTACTGTTATATAGTAGAAGATAATCATCATTATGCGCCGTGTTGTATGACGTGGGTGATCATGGTCTTTGGCCATGATTGTTCTTGGCAAATTTTTCTACAGAAGTGGTTTGCCATTGCCTTCTTCTGGGTAGTGCCTTTACAAGACAGGTCACCCCAGTTATTATCAATACTCTTCAGAGATTGTCTGCCTGGCGTCAGTGGTCGCATAACCAGGACTTGTGACGTGCACCAGCTGCTCATACGGCCATCCCCCACCTGCTCCCATGGCTTCACATGACCCTAATCGAGGGGGCTAAGCAGATGCTACACCTTGCCCAAGGGTGACCTGCAGGCTAGCAGAGGAAAGGAGCACCTTACACTGTGGATTTTCACAAATAAGATGATGTGAAGTGTTTTGTGCTTAAGAGAAGCCATGACAACTCATTTAATGTACTCCAAACTCTGAACAAAAAGCATAGTAACAGTACTTTATGCAATTACGTCATCACATTAGAGCAGCCTCTTAAAGTGAGCCCCAATTCAATGTCAAATAAGAGAAAATCTGCAGATTCTGGAAAGCCGAGCAACACACACAAAATTCTGGAGGAACTCAGTAGGCCAGGCAGCATCTAGGGAGAAGAGTGCAGTCGATGTTTTGGGCCAAGATTCTTCAGCAAGTCTAGAAAAACAGATGAGAAGTCAGAGCAAGAAGGTAGGGAGGGGGAGGGGAGGAAGAAGTACAAGGTGGTAGGTGATGGGTGAAAATGGGAGAGAGGGGGTGAAGTAAAGAGCTGGGAAGTTGATTGGTGAAAGAGATAAAGGACTGGAGAAGGGGGAACCTGATGAGAGGACGGAAGACCACGGAAGAAAGGGAAAGGGGAAGAGCACCGGAGGGAGATGATGGGCAGATTAGGAGATAAGGTGCCCGCCCAGTTATACTGCTGGACATTTGATTGCGCCATGACATAGCAAACTCTGTACGAACAGGGATGCCATGTGAAGCAGTTGCTATGGACACAGTAGTGTAGGAGAGGCCATATGCGAGTGACCTCCTGCATGGCCAGCCAAGCCATGATCCTGCAGCCATCACTACACCCAGAAAGGAGAGGCTGTAGGAGATGTTTTGCCTTCCTTAAGTGAGCAGGACATCCAGCCACAGGACTTAACCGTACCCACGATATATTTTAGTATAAATATACTAATATATTAGTATAAGCGTACTTCTTTCTGTGCTCCTTGCTGCTATTTGCTCTGACCTGACTGCATTATTTATGAATGGCTAAACCAGTTGAAATGTTGTTTTCAATTGCTTCCATTTGCATTGCCATGCTTTAAACACTGGGCTGATATTTGGTCTCAGTCCATAAGTGGTTGCAGCAATAATCTTCATCAAGTTATTTTTATTAAAATTGTTGGACTGATTTTTAACAGAGGTAGCATCCCTCCCCAACCCTGTCACCCTCATCAATTTTATTTTGATTGAAGTTACATCTGTCTTGAAAAAAATGGATAACAGGCATCTTTGATGTGAAACTGAGTGAAGAGGCCCAAATAACATCCCTACTTAAAGTAACAGATATAAAGCAAGACTGTACTTTAATTGTAGCTTGTTCTAAAGTGCTTTAGCAACATCAATGTATAAAAATGCACATTCCTGCATTAACAGGGTTTGATAGCAGAATGCCCGAGATAATAAACTTTAGATGAACTCAGTATAATGTAAGCTTCAGGATTGATGTGCAGTACATATTTAATCTTCTCATTTTTATCTTATAGCTTTTACTGCCTGCCAGTAACCTTTTCACCAAGGACCAGGCAGCATTACTACAGGAAGTGTCCTGCAGGGTATTACTGCCCACCTGGAACAGGCAGAGACTGGCTTCCATGTCCTGCTGGTACCTACAGCAACCGTAGAGGCCTTTCAAAGGTAATGCCTAGTGTCCAAGCTAGAATGATTTACCAACAAACAGATTGCTCAATTTCCAACAAGTCTGTCACCCCATTTATCATATCATGGAACTCATAGAGTCATATAGCATAGAGACAGGCCCTCCGACACAAATAGTCCATGCCAACCAAGATGCCCCATCCAAGCTAATCCCATTTGCCAGCCTTTGGCCCATAACCTTTTCAGGCCGAGACCCTTTCAGGACTCAGTCCTTGAACCTGGTGGTACATGGCTTCAGTCTTTTGAGTGTTCTACCTGTTGGGAGAGGGGAGGGGATGAGTGGGGTCTTTGATTATGTTGGCTGCTTTATTGAGGCAGCGAGAAATATAGAGGGGAGACTGGTTCCTGTGATGTCTCCACAACTCTCTGCATTTTCTTGCAGTCACATGCCGAGCAGTTGCATATGGATGAGATCCTTACTATGGTGTATCGATTGAGGGTCAACAGGGGCATACCAAATATCTTAGCCTTTTTGAGTTCCTTTAGCACTGGTTTGGTGTTGGAAGTGTCCTTCAACTGGAACTTGGCATTTTGTGAAAGGGAAGTGATTTGATTTTTGCAAAAAGCCCGGGTAAGGATTGTCACTCGTTTCGGTCACAATCTTTGAGCAAAGCTCCTTTCTATATTTTATCCTCTTATCATTTCAGTCTAGTGGTGATGCAGATGAACAATATGGGGTAACTTACATAATAAGTTACAAGGCAGTGATTGATGAAGTCATCAAGGGAAGAGGTGTGAGCAATGGAATGAATGGGAAATAAATGTGACTGGAGCAGATGATTTTAGTACAATGACAAGATAAAGTCATGGAGTTACAGAGCACTACTACACAGAAACAGGCCCTTTGGCCCATCTAGTCCATACTCAACTAATATTCTGCGTAGTCCCATTGACCCCCACCTGGACCCTTCCCATTCATGCACTTATCCAAACATCTCTTAAATGTTGCAATCGAACTCATATCCACCACTTTCACTGGCAGCTCATTCCACACTCTCACCACCCTCTGAGTGAAGTAGGTGCCCCTCGTGTTCCCCTTAAACATTTCACCTTTCACCTATGACCTCTAGTTGTAGTCTCACCCAATCTCAGTACAAAAAGCCTGCTTGCATTTATCCTATCTCTATCCTCATAAGTACACCTCTATCAAATCTCCCCTCATTCACTTACCCTCCAGGAAATAAAGTCTGAACCTGTTTACCTTTTCCTTGTAAATCAGGTCCTCGAGTCCCAGCTATATCCTTGCAAATTTTCTCTGTACTCTTTTTTTTTGTAATTCAAATTTTTATTATTATTTATTCTTATTTTACAAAACAGCACAGCATATCACAGAGCAGATACAGTACAGCATACTTACACAGCCATTCCATGATAGGAAAACAAGTAAAACTTAGAGACAGAAAGAAGTTCTAATTTAAGTTTAAATTAACATACAACCAAAATTGATCCCATGCATCTTGCACTCTTCCCTCACTGTTAATTCTTCCCAACATGTGTTCATATGATGAAATTTCTCAGTCCATGCCTTCACAGTGGGACATCTGGGTTTTTTCCAGTTTTGTAATATAATTCTTGCAACTGTGATGAGACCCACCTTTAAAATAGTAAATTTGTCATTGTTTACATTAGGTATCATTGTCCTATCACCCAAGGGACAAAGCCATGGGCACAAGGGCAGTGTGGAACCCGACCAATTCCCCAACAAATCAAGAACTTTACACCAAAATGGATGAACTATGGAACATTCCCAAATCATGTGAAAATATGTGCCCACCTCATTTTTACATTTCCAGCATAAATTATTATCAACAATTCCCATTTTGTAGAGTCTAGTTGGTGTCCAATCATATCTGTGTACTATCTTATACTGAATAAGTTTCCCTCTCGCTTCCCTAATATGTCTACCCACATTTGATAAAATATTTGATCACTCATTATCTTCAATATTGCTTCCAAGATCCTTCTGTCGTACTGCTTCTGCCATCCTATACTATTTCACTCAAGGAGTGTGTGGAGTACAATTCATAAAGCCTGTAGAATGTCACATTTAAACCAGTTATACTCCTCGCTCTGGAATAACTCTGAGATATGCATTGGGAAAAGAATGGCGTCCTGGAAAGAATGGAAGATTGAAGGTGTAAATACAGCAAGTGATCTCTATGAGAATGGGATTTTTATGTCACGTGGATTTACAGAGGAAATATAACTTTGTAGATAAAGGGAATTTTTGGAAGGATTTACAAATAAGACATCGCATTAGTAGCATATTCAAGAACGATGACCCACAAAGTAACTCTTTAACTGAGTACTTTACATTACCACAGGAAGCTCATAAAATATCAGTGTTTATAAAATGTTCAAGCACTCTGTGGGTGAATCGTGTAACAATCTCAAAGCAGTATGGCAGAAGGATCTCTGTACTCTTTCAATCTTATTGAGACCTTTCCTGTCGATAGGTGACCAGAACTGCACTCAATACTCCAAATTAGGCCTCACCAATGTCTTATACAACTTCAACATAACATCACACAGTAGAAAATCCTTAAAGTTTTGACAATGTACAAAACATCAGGTTTCATTCAGTAATTAAGAGGGAGGGGAGACTTGGAGAAGAAGCTATCAGAAGACCTGATATTGTGTCCACAAGGCTTCTGCAGGACTGATAAATGTCGTGTTTGGAAAGACTGTCTGCCTTGAACCATTCTCCTGCAGGTGGAGCAATGTAACATCTGCCCAGCTGGGTTCTACTGCGACTCAGAAGGTGGGACCAGCACCACAGGACCATGTGCCCCTGGATATTATTGCCAGAGAGGGGTCAATGTACCTCAACCTACCATCTCCTCCAGGAATGTCACTGATGAATCCACATTCAGTGGCTATACAGGTGGGATAAATCATGCACAATGCACATATTCCAAATTAGACATCTGAAACAATACACTGCATTCATATCTGGTGGTTTATGTAAATACAGTATATTTTAAGAAAGACACAGCATCAAACACAACATTCACAGGCAAAAAGTAAGTGAATCATATATTGTACACAATTTTTACATGAAAGAACACATTTAGAACAAAGTCCATTTTGGTGCAAAGTGATCAAGGCATTCATAGCAACACACACAAAAAAGTGTTTTAAGTGTTACTGAACTATAGTGATTGAAATTGAAGAGCCGAAAGGTTGAAGTAGCCTGCAGTAGCTGTTCTTGAACCTGGTGGTGTGGGACTTCAGGCTTCCTTACCTCTTTCCCCAATTGCAAAAGGTGACATGGGCTAGATGGTGGGGATCTTTGGCATTCCTGAGGCAGGGCCTCCTGTAGATACTACAGATGCCCATGATGTGTTGGGCAGAGTCCACTATTCTCTGCAGTTATCCATAATTTATAAATTTGTTGTTTAATTTTCACAGGCTCTGGAGGGATATGTCCCAAAGGGCATTTTTGTCCCTTGGGGACCACCACACCGCTGCCCTGTCCAGCTGGCAAGTACCAAGATACACAAGGGCAAAGTTCCTGTAAGAGCTGTCCATCAGGTGAGAATTGTTCTTTGAGTTCTGACAAAAGGTCAACAGCCAGAAGCATTAAGTCTGTTTATGTCAAATTTCCAGTGCCTGCAGTATTTCCCTTTTGAGACATTGCCCTTTGTAAAGCATCCAAGTATCAGTTTTTCAATGATACATATATCTTTGTTGTGAACTTGCTCATGTCAATAACGAGTTTTGTTAAAAGCAGTGGAAAAACTTGGGCTGTGAATTGTAAGTCAAGTAGAACAGGAGTGATGGCCCTTTATCCAGTCCATGGGGATGTGCTACAATAGCTGAGAGCTGTGACTGCAGAGGGACCTTTGGTTTGCCAACACCTTTGAATGCCAAGCAAGAGAAAATCTGCAGATGCTGGAAATCCGAACAACACACACAAAATGCTGGAGGAACTCAGCAGTCCAGGCAGCATCTATGGAAAAAAGTACAGTTGACGTTTCAGGCCGAAACCCTTCGGCAGGACTGGAGAAAAAAAAGCTGAGTAGATTTGAAAGGTGGGGGGAGAGGAGAGAGAAACGCTGGCAATAGGTGAAATTTGGAGGGGGAGGGATGAAGCAGAGAGCTAGGAAGTTGAAGTGTGAGTCTGTTGGGGTCATATACTGCGTTCGGTGCTCCCAGTGTGGCCTCCTGTATATCGGCGAGACCTGACGTAGATTGGGAGACTGCTTCGCCAAGCATCTGTGCTCCGTCTGCAGAACAAACAGGATCCCCCAGTGGCCACCCATTTTAATTCCACTTCCCATTCCCATTCTGATATGTTCATCCATGGCCTCCTTCACTGTCGGGATAATGCCACCCTTAGGCTGGAGGAACAACACCTTATATTTCGTTTGGGTAGCCTCCAACCTGATAGCATGAACATCGATTTCTCAAGCTTCCAGTAATGCCCCCCACTCTCCCCCTTCACCATTTCCCATCCCCTTGTTCCTCTTTCACGTTATCTCCTTGCCCGCCCATCGCCTCCCCCTGGTGCTCCTCCCCCCACCCCACTTTTTCTTTCTTCATGGCCTTCTGTCTCTTTCACCAATCAACTTCATCCCTCCCCCTCCAAGCTTCTCTCTCCCTTCCCTCACCTTTCAAATCTACTCCTCGGCTTTTTTTCTGCAGTCCTGCTGAAGGGTTTCGGCCTGAAAATTCAACTGTACTTTTTTCAGACATCCCACCTCTCCCGGAAGTTCCGGGAGTCTCCCGCATATGAATAGTGGCTCCCTGATGCCCACAAATTATATACAATATTACGGAAATCAATTTTTTTTGAGATGGAGCGAGAGAAAGCAAGCGAGAGCGAGAGAGCGCGCGAGTGAGAGAGACAGCACGAGAGCAAGCAAGCGAGAGAGAAGGTAAGCGAGAACGCGAGAGAGAAAGCAAGCGAAAGCGCGAGAGAGCGTACGAGCGACCACGAGAGAGAGAGAGCGAGAGCGCGCCGTGGCAGTGTTCCGAAAAAAGAAAATATAAAACGTACATCACCCCAGACTACACTAAAGTGTACCCCTGCCTAATAGGGGTCAAAATAATGACAGTGTTGCTCGCTGCACTGTTTGCAACAGTGACTTTTCTATTGCCCATGGTGGGTTAAGACTGTAAAACACATGTTGAGGTGAGATTAACAGGTGTCATTCGTTCATTAGCATAGCTAACGTTATTTAAACTAGCTGGCCTGCTGCTAAGGAGCTACTCTATTGCAGACATCACACCTCTCCCGGAAGTCTCCCGCAAATTGATGGTGCTACCTCCCTGAAATGAGTTTTTGCAGGGTGGGATGTCTGTTTTTTCCCAGCCTGCTGAGCTCCTCCAGCATTTCCTGTGTGTTGTTACCTTTGAATACCAGTTATGTATGCATGACCCAGGTCCCCCAAGTGACCTTGGTTGATACTCATGAACATAAAACTAAGAACAGTACAGTACAGTATGGGCCCTTCGGTCCTCGAAGTTGTGCCAACCTTTTAACCTTTCCTAAGATCAATCTAATAGCCACATAGCCCTCCATTTTTCTATCATCCATGTGCCTATCGAAGAGTTTCTGAAATATTCTTGATGTATTTGTCTGCACCACCACCACGGGCAGTGCATTCCACATACCCATCACTCTCTGTGTTTTTAAAAAAACACACAAAACAAAACTTACCTCTGACATCTCCCTATACCTTTCTCCAGTCATCTTAAAGTTAAGATCCTTGTATTAGCCATTTCTGCCCTGGGGGGGAAAAAAATTGTCTATCAACTCTATCTATTGCCTCTTATCTTGTACCTCTCAATCAAGTCACTTCCCATCCTCCTTTGCTCCAGAGAGAAAATCCTTAGCTTGCCCAACCTTTCCCTGAAGACATGCAGCATTCCAGGAGAAAAGACATCCATTCATTTACCAAATCAATGAATGAAAGAAACATGTGTAATTGATCATCTGTCAGGATCCATCTTCCTGGAACTATGAGTAGGATGCACATGAGAGAATGTCACAGAGAACTGCAGGCTATTTGGCCCACTGAGTCCTTGCAGAAGGTGTGAAAGGTAGCAGGGTCCAAAAAGCAGAGGGTGAACAGCATGATAGGAAAGGAAGAGTCAGATGGAAAATGCAGGAGGAACTCAATAGGTCGGGCAGTGTCTTTAAGGGGAATAAACAGATGACATTTTGGGCCAAGGCCCTTCATCAGGAGTGCAGAATCCCTGTGTTTATAATAGAAAATACATAGGCTGATAGAGAACTATCTCTCACCCTGATGATAGGATGTACTGTACATGTAAGATGAAACAGAAGGGAATCTGTTACCCTAATGCTGTTCCCATGCCACTGCTCATAAGCGTGATATTCCCGTCTTGTGATAAAACTCCTTCCTGGCTCCACTCCCCCTCTCCTTCTCTTGCTTAATTCTCAACTCTCCCACCTCCCTTTGCCCCAACCTACAATCTGCATTTTATCCTCGTAAAAGATGGTGGTCAACTTTGTCCATGTTTTTGTTTGATATTAATGTAAACTCAGGTTTAAAATGATACAAAATGATCCGTACAGATCATTCCAAAACATAAGTACTTTGACATAGTGCAAGGAGAAAGTCAATAACAGAATGCTTGGAACATATCCTCTCCCGTACCTCGTAAAGTGGCCACTGAGTGTACGTTCATGGTCTTCTGCTGCTGTACCCATCCACTTCAAGATTCAACATGTTGTGCATTCAGAGATGCTCTTCTGCACACCACTGTTGTAACGTGTGGTATTTAGACCATAAGATCACAAGATATAGGAGCAGAAGTAGGCCATTTGGTCCATTGAGTCTGCTCTGCCATTCAGTCATGGGCTGATCCAATTCTTCCAGTCATCCCCACTCCCCTGCCTTCTCCCCATACCCTTTGATGCCCTGGCTAATCAAGAACCTATCTATCTTTGCCTTAAATGCATCCAATGACTTCCACAGCTGCTCCGGCAACAAATTCCACAGATTTACCACCCTCTGACTAAAGTAATTTCTCTGCATCTCTGTTCTAAATGGACATCCTTCAATCCTGAAGTTGTGCCCTCTTGTCCTGGACTCCCCTACCATGGGGAATAACTTTGCCATATCTAATCTGTTCAGGCCTTTTTAACATTTGGAAGGTTTATATGAGATTCCCCCTCATTCTCCTGAACTCCAGGGAATACAGCCCAAGAGCTGCCAGACGTTCCTCATACGGTAACCCTTTCATTCCTGGGATCATTCTCGTGAATCTTCTCTGAACTCTCTCCGATGTCAGTATATCCTTTCTAAAACAAGAAGCCCAAAACTGCACACAATACTCCGTGTGGTCTCATGAGTGCCTTATAGAGCCTCAACATCACATCCCTGCTCTTATAATCTACACCTCTAGAAATGAATGCCAACGTTGCATTTTCTTCTTCACTACCGACTCAACCTGGAGGTTAACTTTTAGGGTATCCTAACCAAGGACTCCCAAGTCCCTTTGCATCTCTGCATTTTGAATTCTCTCCCCATCTCAATAACAGTCTGTCATTTATTTCTTCCACCAAAGTGCTTGACCATACACTTTCCAACATTGTATTTCATTTGCCATTTCTTTGCCCATTCCCCTAAACTATCTAAGTCTCTCTGCAGGCTCTCTGTTTCCTCAACACTACCCGCTCCTCTACATATCATCGGCAAATTTAGCCACAAATCTATTAATCCCATAGTCCAAATCATTGACATACATCATAAAAAGCAACGGTCCCAACACCAACCCCTGTGGACCTCCACTGGTAACCAGCAGCCAGCCAGAATAGGATCCCTTTATTCCCTCTCTCTCTTTTCTGCCAATCAGCCAATGCTCCACCCATGCCAGCAACTCCCCTGTAATTCCATGGGCTCTTATCTTGCTAAGCAGCCTCATGTGCGGCATCTTGTCAAAGGCCTTCTGAAAATCCAAGTACACCACATCTACTGCATCTCCTTTGTCGACACTGCTTGTAATTTCCTCAAAAAATTGCAGTAGGTTAGTCAAGCAAGATTTTCCTTTCAGGAAACCATGCTGGCTTTGGCCTATCTTGTCATGTGCCTCCAGGTACTCTGTAATCTCATCCCTAACAATCGATTCCAACAACTTCCCAACCACTGATGTCAGGCTAACAGGTCTATAGTTTCCTTTCTGCTGCCTCCCACCCTTCTTAAATAGCAGAGTAACATTTGCAATTTTCTAGTCATCCGGTACAATGCCAGAATCTATCGATTGTTGAAAGATCATTGTTAATGCCTTCACAATCTCTCCAGCTACTTCCTTCAGAACTCGAGGGTGCATTCCATCAGGCCCAGGAGATTTATCCACCCTCAGACCATTAAGCTTCCTGAGCACCTTCTCAGTCGTAATTTTCACTGCACAAACTTCACTTCCCTGATACTCTTGAATGTCTAATATTCTGCAAGTGTCTTCCACTGATGCAAAACTCGCATTCAGTTCCTCTGCCACCTCTGCGTCTCTCATTACATATCTCCAGTGTCATTTTCTATTGGTCCAAATCTACCCTCAACTCTCTTTTACCCTTTATATATTTAAAAAAGCTTTTAGTATCTTCTTTGATATTAGTCGCCAGCTTCCTTTCATAATTCATCTTTTCCTTCCTAATGACCTTCCTAGTTTGCTTCTGCAAGTTTTTAAAAGCTTCCCAATCCTCTATCTTCTCACTAGCTTTGGCCCTCTCTTTTGCTTTTACTTTGGCTCTAACTTTATTTGTCAGCCACGGTAGTGTTCTTCTTCCTTTCGAAAATTTCTTCTTCTTTGGAATATATCTGTCTTACACTTCCCTAATTTTTTTCGCAGAAACTCCAACCATTGCTGCTCTGCTGTCCTTCCTGCTAGTGTCTCTTTCCAGTCAACCTTGGCCGGGTCCTCTCTCATGCCATTGTAATTTCTTTTAATCCACTGTAATACCGACACATTGGAATTTAGTTTCTCCTTCTCAAATTTCAAAGTGAACTGGATCATATTGTGATCACTGTTCTCTAAGGGTTCCTTAACCTTAAGCTCTCTTATCATTGCACAACACCCAATCCAGCACAGCCGATCCCCAAGTGGGCTCACCAGCAAGCTGTTCTTAAAAAGCCATCCCTTGGACATTCTACAAATTCTCTCTCTTGAGGTCCAGTACTGGCCTGGTTTTCCCAATGCACTTTCATGTTAAAATCCCCAACGGTTATCATGACATTGCCCTTCTGACATACCTTTTCTATCCCCTGCTGATATTTGTAATCCACATCCCGGCTACTGTTTGGAGGCCTATATACAACTGCCATTAGGGTCCTTTTACCCTTGTCATTTCTTAACTCAACCCATAGAGACTCTACACCTTCCGATCCTATGTCATCCCTTTCTAATGATTTAATTTTATTTCTTATACACAGGGCCACACCACACCCTTTGCCTACTAACCTATCTTCCCGATACACCGTATATCCTTGGACATTCAGCTCCCAATGGCAGCCATCCTTTAGCCAAGTTTCAGAGATGGCCACAACGTCATACTTGTCAATCTGTAGCTGAATTTCAAGATCGTCCTTTTCATTTCTTATGCTGTGTGCATTCAAATATAACATTTTCGGTCAAGTATTTGTTGCTTTCTGTTTTAACTGTACCATGTCTCTATTGCCCTGTAATCCATCCCACTGGCTGTGATTATGCCTCATCACCTGCCTGTCCTTTCTATCATCTCTTTTGCATGCTATCTTTGATTTATTCCTGTTTTCCCCTTCCTCAGCCCAATCACTCCGGTTCCCATCTCCCTGCCAAATTAGTTTAAACCCTCCCTAACAGCTCTATTAAACCTGTCTGCTAGGATATTGGACCCCTTTGGGTTCAGGTGTAACCCGTCCTTTTTGTACAGGTCGTACCTCCCCCTAAGAGGCCCCAGTGATCCAGGAACCCGAAGCCCAGCCCCCTACACCAGGCTCTCAGATATGCATTAACATGCGTGATCATGCTATTCTTGCACTCGTTAGCACTGAACACAGGCAGCAATCCTGAGATTGCTGCCCTGGAGGTCCTGCTTTTCAGCTTCCTACCCAACTCCCTGAAATCTCTCTTCAGGACTTCCTCCCTTTTTCTACCTATGTCATTGATACAAACATGTACCAAGACTCCTGGCTGTTCACCCACTCCCTTCAGAATACTCTGCACCGGATCTGAGACATCCTGTACCCTGGCACCTGAGAAGCAACACACCATGCTCAGTAATTTGGGTTACTGTCACCTTCCTGTCAGCTTGAACCAGTCTGGCCATTCTCCTCCGACCTCTCTCATTAACAAGGTGTTTTCACCCACAGAACTGCTGCTCACGGGATATTTTTTGTTTCTCACACCATTCCTTGTAAACTTTAGAAGCTATTGTTTGTAAAAATCCCAGGAGATCAGCAGATTCTGAGACACTCAAACCAACTATCATTCCACACTCAAAGTCACTTAGATCACATTATCTTCCCTATTCTGAGGTTTGGTCTGAACAACAACTGAATCTTTTGATCATGTCTGCGTGCCTTTATACATTGAGTTGCTACCACATGATTTGCTGATTAGATATTTGCATTAATGACCAGGTGTACCTAATACAGTGGCCTCTGAGTGTAGAAATTTGATCCTGGGGATTTGTACTTCACTTCAAACAATGCATTTTTGTAGAATGCTGTGCGTGTAGGAGCTGACAATATAAGATGAGAAACTCTGTGTTCTAGGTTATTACTGCAGTATAGACTTGCCTCATTTACCCTGCCCTGCTGGTTATTACTGCCCAGAGGGCTCTTGGATTCCAGTTGAATGTCCAGCTGGCCATTACTGTCCTCAGGATATTGTTGTCGGCCGTGAAGGTTCCAGATGGGGTAAGCACATTATTATTTGACTGAGCTTATTTCACATTAAATATGAACTACTTTAAAGTCTAATTTAAAGCAGATAAGATGGTAGACAAGTGTCCATGATCAGATGGAACAGAATGGGTATTTGGCCCAGGAGGTTTCTGAACAGTCCATGAATACTATCTCTTCATTGTACTATTTATTTATTCTTATAAGTTATAGTGACTTTATATCTTTGGACTGTACTACATTTAAAAGACTTTAGGATATGAGCCAACATCGGACATATGGGATTAGCTTAGTGGGCACCATGGTCAGCATGAATGAGTTGAGCCGAAGGGCCTGTTTCTAATGACAAGTTTCATGTCACCTAACTTACTTGCTGCCTATTACGCCGCTGGTGTTTAGAGCAGCAATGAAGTTCCTCCATCTCTGTCTGTACCATCGGACACAGATATTGCTGTTTCCGTAACGATTGTTTTTTGACCAGTCAGGGTTGTTGGTCCTGAGTTGAAACCCCGAACCTGGAGGACCAGTGGACCACTCTTATTCTGGCCTCTACCCTTTGATCTGTTTAGCATGGGTGACCCTACCAAGAGGCAAAGCATAAAGCCCTGTCTCCAGCCAACATAGCTCTCCGGGTCATTGTGGCATGCAAATCTCCAAGGTTGTGGTCCGCTTGGAAGATGTCACCTAAGTCAGTGATAATAAATCTGATTCAGAGGAGACTTATCTTATTCTATGCCTTAATTTGGTTTACCACCACAAAGGAACTGTGTATATGTACCGGCAAAGAAAAATATTTAGCTACAACACTGAAATAGTTTTAATTTTTTGTCAGTCATTGGTGCTATGAAGCCGGTGAAATGCCCTCTGGGTTACCGGGAATACAATGGATCCAGTAGGAACACTTTCAACAACACTTGTGAGCCTTGCCCAGCTGGTTACTATGGGAACCACAGTGATCGTCGGGACTGTGTGGAGTGCCAAGAAGGTGTGGTCTGCCTTCAAGGAGCTATCACCACTGACCCGCCATCAACCATGACACCGTATGAGATTACAGCAGTCAGATCTTACATATGTCCAAAAGGTGGGTCCATTTTTGAAGAACAACCTTCCCTTTCAACTGAACGATAGTATCTGATCTAGGATACAATGCATCAATACAACTGAAGTTACTTTCCATTATATTTAGAGAGTTTGACAATGTGAATATTTGGGAAAAAAAACATAAGCCTTAATCCCTGTTATTCATTGATACTATTTCACATAACATGCTCTCCTGTAGCTCATAAAGGCTTCGAGTGGATGTGGAAAGGATGTTTCCTACAGTGGAGGAGTCTAAGGCTAAAGGGGCACAGCCTCAGAATGGAAGGATGTTGCTTCAGAAGGGGTTAGGAGGAATTCCTTAGCTAGAGGGTGGTGAATCTGTGGAATTCCCTGCCACATTATCTGTGGAGGCCAATTTGAAGAGTTCCTGATTAGTAAGGGTGTCCAGTCCAGGAAATTCAGGAGGAAAATGAAATGAGGTGTATACAAGTATGGGAAGTGGACATCAGTTCCCAAACTTTGCAAGTGAAGATAGAAAGATCAGCTTTATCACATGTACATTGAAACAGTGAAATGCATCGTTTGTATCAATGACCAGCACAGTCTGAGGATGTAAAGTGTTATGCTATGCTACCATACCACCCTGTGTATAATTGGCTGATCTGCCTTACGAGCATTAGCTCTTTTCCTCTGAATTTCCTGGATTGCCTACAACAAAAAACTTTCTAAATATTGGCCTTGAAATACCAATGCATCATATTTAAGTACTTTATAGTAGGCAAGGGCAGACTCCTTGGACAGGCTGTTAAAAATATTAGCAAATCCACAAGACAGTGTTCACAATGGTAAATATTTTAGCCAGAGGTAAAGAGCTAATGCTTGTAAGGCAGATTAGTCAATCTTCTGATCAGCAAAATGAACTTTGCGAACAGATGGCCCTTGCAACGGAACTGATTCCAAGTAATCCACTATGCCAGGAATATCAGGAATAACTGCTTTTAGAATCTCTAATCTCAATCCACGTCTTGAGCCTTCTAATGACCATAACATATAGGAGCAGAAGTAGGCCATTTGGCCCATCAAGTCTGCTCAGCAATTTGATAATAGCTGATTTATATTCCCTCTCAACCCCATTCTCCTGCCTTGTTCCCATAACCTTTGACACCCTTACTAATCAAGAACCTATCAAATAGGCCTCCACAGATAATGTGGCAGGGAATTCCACAGATTCACCACCCTCTAGATAAGGAATTCCTCCTAATCCCTTCTGAAGCAACATCCTTCCATTCTGAGGCTGTGCCCTCTGGTCCTAGCCCCCCTCCCCACCCCCCCATAGGCAACAACCTTTCCACATCCACTCGAAGCCTTTCAATTTTCAGTAAGTTTCAATGAGATCCCCCCTCATTATTCTAAACTCCAGCGAGTACAGGCCCAGAGTCATCAAAAGATCCTCATCCGTCAGCCCTTCCATTGCCAGGAATATTCTTGTAAACCTCTTCTAGACCCTTTCCAACACCAGCACAGTCTTCCCTAGATATGGGCCCAAAACTGCTGGAACACACTGTAGATAAAAAGGATGAGAAGAAATCACTTGCATGGGCAATATAAGTGCAGCAAAGCTGGCGGGGTGGTTTTTAAATGGGGAAAATCAATCACTGCTGCAATGGAATGGATAGGTATGAGTGAACTTACTTACAGCCCCTATTTTATAGAGAGTGTATGGCCAGGCGAGGCCATTATTCCTTAGAACATAGGTGAATGAGGAGCAACTTTATTGAACTGTTTAAAACAATGAGAGGCACTTGGATAGGTACATGGAGGGTCCAATGCAGGAAGTTAGGACTAGCTGACTGGGTACTGTTTGGCATGGACTAGTTGGGCTGAAGGGCCTGTATCTGTACTGTGCTGTCTCTGACTTCGTGACTCTACTGTCCATTTTCACCCTCAGATCAGTGGAAATCTAGTGGGCTGGTTTGAATCTGAAGTTTTTACCCCATTAGATGTTACATTCCAACAAAACTCTCCAAAATCACAGCTCAGGTCATTCAGTTCAGGCTCATTTAGGGATGGTTATTGTGCTGTCTAAAGAAAATTTCAGAAGTGTCAGGGGCCTTCAGAGAGACATATGAACATGCAGGAGATGGAAGGAACTGGATCACATGCCAGCGGAAGAGACTCAGTTTAATTTTTATGTACAGACATAGTGGGCTGAAGGGCCTGTTTTTGTGCAGTACTGTTCTATGGTTTATGTTCTAAAATAGATTTGTCAGAAATATAAACTCATTAAAGGTTCACCTTCTGTGTAACCATTTGCAGGTCACCACTGTCCTAAAGGGAGTGCTGAGCCAATTCCTTGTCCTGTGGGCACTTACAATCCCAGTGAGCGAGCAGGCAATGTGGAGAGCTGTCTGAGATGTCCCATCAACTACTTCAGCCATTTAACAGGGCAAGCTGCATGCTTCACCTGTGGTTCACAGGCCGTACAACCTGAAGAAGGTTGCGACCGTTGTATCTGCCTTCAGTCTGATCAGATATTCCAGGTGAGGACGTTACTTTCATTCTTGGAGGGATCACCTAACTGCCATCCACTGTTCACTGTGTACTTTGAATGCAACACACCCACCCAGTCACTACTAATTTGTATAAATCCAGGAGGTGCTGGGAAGGCAAGACGCCAGATTTAAAGACAAGTACTATGTTTCAGTGACATCCATTTTAACAATGGGCTAGGCTGTAGTTCAGAAAGTTTGCAACCTCTCTGTAAAGTTAGTAAAAGTTGTGTATAATTTATGTTTCTCTTGTGAATGCTTGTTATATGATGCTAAGTGTCCTTGACACTTCTGCAAGTGAGTTTGTCATTGCATCTGTGCATTTGTACTTGTGCCTACGTCAATAAAATCAATGTTGGCTTTGACTTCTGAACTACTTTGAGATCAGATCACAGAAGGCCAGCCCAAGTATCCCTAGTCAGGTATTTGCTGACCACCCTCCTCATGTCTCTACTGGTTCCTTAAGCCTGACTTCTTGTACATAGGTTTATACCTAAGTTTTGAACTGAAGTCCTTAACTTTGACCTTTTATGGAAGTATAGTAATCGGATTACATCAGAAAACATGTTGTCAAATAGCACATGAGCCCATGTTGGAATTGGAATTGATTTATTATTGTCATATGTACTGAGATTCAGTGAGAAGCTTGTCTTGCATACTGTTCATACACGTCAGATCATTACATAGTGCATTGGGGTAGAACAAGATAAAACAATAGCAGAATGCAATTTTTTCCTTGTGCTGTTACATTAAAAAATAAATGGATGATGTGCTTTTGTGCATTTAAGTTATGCATCTGAACCTAATCTTTCTCAGCCCAGTGACTCACAATGTGTGTGTGCTGCGAGACATCAGATGGTATCTGAAAGAACAAGAGTGTGTGTCAGAAAGCTGTATGATATTTGTCGAGAGGGAGCCAGCAGAAATCAGGATGGGGCTTGTCTCACGATGAAGGAGTGGGAGGAATATTGTTCGCTAAAGGTCAGTATCACAGAAGGAAGGTGCCATTATCCACAAGATGCCCCAAGGTGCCATGCCATAGAAGAACTTCAGCAATTCTAGATACCTGATAAAACTGGTAACCAAATTTCACACTGCTTTCATCTCAATGACTGGATAATTTGTGTTAGGGGAAATAGAAGTTCACCAGGAGATCTTCCTTTGAGAAGTAAAACACTGCTGATGCTGAAAAGCTGAGAAAATATAAAGTGTTGGAAATGCTCGGCAGGTGAAGTAGAATCTGGAAAATTACATGTCACATTAATAATCTTTCATCGGAACCGTTCCAGGTCACTGGCTTTCCATCAGAGCTGAAGGAAAGGCTGTAACCCGAGAAGTAAATTTTATTTCTATTTTCCTTTGATTGACCTGCTGAGTTTTTCTTCTGCATTTTATTTCTGCCTTGCTTTGAATGCCACCCTGAA